>NW_026871415.1:0-172599 GCF_028564815.1 Eubalaena glacialis
CTTCCAAAGGGGCAAAGAATGCTTTAGCCCTCAGGATCCAGTTTCTACGTGCAAAGCCAGCCTGTGGAGCAGCACCTTCTGCCCAGCTACGAGAGAGCCATGCGACACACTAGGCGCTCCTGTGAGGACCCTTTTGTAAGCAGAGGTTCTGCGCGAGGTGACGTGCCTAGTCACCACAGTGCTTCAGTCAGGCGATGTCGACTTTGGAACTTTCAATCGCCCAGCAGTGCTTCGGGAGAGGGGTCCATCATATCAGACTGGTTGTAAAGTCACATTTCTGCTTGAGGTGAAGGGTCGTCAGCTTTGAGTTCATACAATCAATGTTACTCTCCGGATATGATTCAGGGCAGCTAATATCTAAGCCGGGAGTGTGACATGCATTGCTCATGACACCGGCCCCCACTCTGTTACCAAGACTGGTTTCCAGAGGTGGAGGTCTGGCTCTCCGCCGGAGCAGGCCGTGTGTTGCCCTGCCCTCTGCATGCACAGAGTGGAGGCCAACGACCCATGTGGCTGGAGCTCACTCAGAAGCCGCAGTTGACACTTTGGGTACACCGTGTTCTTCCATGACCTGGGTCCAGGCGCGAGAGACCCTGCAGTCCTGAGAGGCCTACCAGTGTTAAAGCAGTACCTTCACTAAGGCTTCTCAGACAGAGCTGCACTCCCAACACTTTTCACGGCTCTCGAGGACTTTCCTTTGGCAGCATGCGGGCAGGTTTCCGAACCACTAGCCAAGAAGGCTTTGGGATGAGCTCCTAGCGAGGAACTGCACACACCCCCTCGTTCTTGCGAGAAAACTCACTCTTCCTCACTTTGCCTCCCCGGGAACTCCTACGGTGAGTACAAGACGGGCAACAGGACCCTTTTTCAGGCAGCTCTGAGCACCCAGCTCTCCGGGTTGCCAACGGGACAGATTTCGCTTTCCTCGTCCGGCCTCCTTTTCACGGTTGCCACACAGCTCATGTAGTTGACGTTCCGGGAACCAAAGGAGGCCCGTGTCACATACTGTACTTCTTCGCTGAAAGCGCTTTGGAAAGCCAGTGTTCCTCCTGAAGTAAATTGCGCGAGCCAGTGAACGCCTTCGTTTCGCCTAGGTCATGGTACATCTCCCGAAGGCCGAGCCACCTTCAGAGGACGACTGCCTATTTCTCCCTCTAGAGGTAAAGTCCTGGTGCTGCTTCAGGGAGCAAGAGGTCAGGTATGAAGTCCGAGAACTCACCGTGTAAGCACGGTGGTTTTCCAAAAGCAGCTCAGGGTTACAAAATGAGGCCCCCTTGCATTGCCCAGAAGCCCCGGTATCAACGTGTTCTTCAGGCTTCCTCTAAGCTCTCCAAATCTAGCTCTCCCATGGAGGAAAAACGTTGTTGCCCAGCCTCCTGCATACAAAACAGTAGAGTCCAAAGACCCATGTGGCTGGATGGTGCTCAGCAGGCACAGATGCCACTTTTGGTACACAGGGACCTTCCTTGGAATACGGTGCAGACGCTCGCATCCTCAGACTTTGAAAGGCACACCCGCATTTACAGCACTTTAGTGGGGAAGGCCTCTTTGAAACTGCTGACTGCGACTCTGCTGGTGGAAACACTGCACCTTACTTTGACTCTGGCGCTCGGCTGACATTCGCCATAGATAAAAGTCCTGTGCTGGATGTGCTCCTAGCAAGGCATTGCAAGCACTCTGTTTCTTTGGGCAAAGTCTCCGTTCCTCCCCGGGTATTCCTGCAGGGTTGAGAAAGTTGGCGACCACAGTGCTTTTCATGAAGCACTGATCATCCAAAACACGGACTTTCCTTGCAACACGCGGGCAAGTTTCCTTATGACTAGCCAAGAAGGCTTTGGGATGAGAACCTAGCAAGGAACGGCACGCACTCCGGTTCTTCCAAGAAAATTCACTCGGCCTCAGGTTACCTCTCAGGGTAATCCTGGGGTGAATAGAAGACCGGCAACAGGACTGTTTCTCAGGCAGCTCTGAGGACACATCTCTCTGCTTTGTCACTGGGGCAAATTGTGCTGTTCCCGTCCCTCTCCACTTTCACGGTTGACACCTAGCTCATGTACCTGAAGTCCACAAGCAGGTGAAAGAGACATGCCACACACATGTGCCCTTCCATGAAAACACTTTGGCAAGCAGGAGTCCTCCTGAGGTGAATGGTGTGAGCCAGTGAATGATCTAGTTTCACCTACATCACCGTGGATCTTGCAAAGGCCTGACAGTCTTCAAAGGCTGAGAGCACATGTCTCCAGCTGGATCTGAAGTCGACGTGATGCATGCGAGGGGAAGACGTCAGCTATGAATTCTGAGAACACTTGCCATGGCGGTGTTTGTTCCAGTGCAGCTCAGGTTTACAAACTGGGGTCCCCTTGCATTGCCCAGAAGACCAGGGAGAAAACTCGTCCTGAGGATTCTTCCATGCTGTGGCTATCTGGCTCCCCGATGGAGGAAACACATTGCTGCCTGGCCTTCTGCATACCAACAGTAGAGCCCAAAGACCATCATGAGGCATGAGGTTGCTCAGAAGGCACAGATGACACTTTGGGTACACAGTGATTTTCCTCGGAAACTGGTGCAGACGTGAGCGTCCTCAGATATGTGAAAGGCACACCAGCATTACAGCACTTCAGTGGTGAAAGCCTCGGGTCTACTTGTGACCACCAACTTTGCTGATGGAAACACTGCCCCTTACTTTGAGTGTGCCGCTCAGTCGACATTCGCCTTAGCTGAAGCAGTCTGCTGCATGAGCTCCTGGCAAGGAACGGCAGGCGCACTGTTTCTTTCGAGAAAACTCACTCGTCCTCCCGGGCAATTCCTGCAGGGTGTCCAACATGGGCGCCACCCCGTGCCTTTCGTTCAGTTTTCTCGCCCCAAGCCTCCTGCTTCCAAAGGGGCAAAGAATGCTTTAGCCCTCAGGATCCAGTTTCTACGTGCAAAGCCAGCCTGTGGAGCAGCACCTTCTGCCCAGCTACGAGAGAGCCATGCGACACACTAGGCGCTCCTGTGAGGACCCTTTTGTAAGCAGAGGTTCTGCGCGAGGTGACGTGCCTAGTCACCACAGTGCTTCAGTCAGGCGATGTCGACTTTGGAACTTTCAATCGCCCAGCAGTGCTTCGGGAGAGGGGTCCATCATATCAGACTGGTTGTAAAGTCACATTTCTGCTTGAGGTGAAGGGTCGTCAGCTTTGAGTTCATACAATCAATGTTACTCTCCGGATATGATTCAGGGCAGCTAATATCTAAGCCGGGAGTGTGACATGCATTGCTCATGACACCGGCCCCCACTCTGTTACCAAGACTGGTTTCCAGAGGTGGAGGTCTGGCTCTCCGCCGGAGCAGGCCGTGTGTTGCCCTGCCCTCTGCATGCACAGAGTGGAGGCCAACGACCCATGTGGCTGGAGCTCACTCAGAAGCCGCAGTTGACACTTTGGGTACACCGTGTTCTTCCATGACCTGGGTCCAGGCGCGAGAGACCCTGCAGTCCTGAGAGGCCTACCAGTGTTAAAGCAGTACCTTCACTAAGGCTTCTCAGACAGAGCTGCACTCCCAACACTTTTCACGGCTCTCGAGGACTTTCCTTTGGCAGCATGCGGGCAGGTTTCCGAACCACTAGCCAAGAAGGCTTTGGGATGAGCTCCTAGCGAGGAACTGCACACACCCCCTCGTTCTTGCGAGAAAACTCACTCTTCCTCACTTTGCCTCCCCGGGAACTCCTACGGTGAGTACAAGACGGGCAACAGGACCCTTTTTCAGGCAGCTCTGAGCACCCAGCTCTCCGGGTTGCCAACGGGACAGATTTCGCTTTCCTCGTCCGGCCTCCTTTTCACGGTTGCCACACAGCTCATGTAGTTGACGTTCCGGGAACCAAAGGAGGCCCGTGTCACATACTGTACTTCTTCGCTGAAAGCGCTTTGGAAAGCCAGTGTTCCTCCTGAAGTAAATTGCGCGAGCCAGTGAACGCCTTCGTTTCGCCTAGGTCATGGTACATCTCCCGAAGGCCGAGCCACCTTCAGAGGACGACTGCCTATTTCTCCCTCTAGAGGTAAAGTCCTGGTGCTGCTTCAGGGAGCAAGAGGTCAGGTATGAAGTCCGAGAACTCACCGTGTAAGCACGGTGGTTTTCCAAAAGCAGCTCAGGGTTACAAAATGAGGCCCCCTTGCATTGCCCAGAAGCCCCGGTATCAACGTGTTCTTCAGGCTTCCTCTAAGCTCTCCAAATCTAGCTCTCCCATGGAGGAAAAACGTTGTTGCCCAGCCTCCTGCATACAAAACAGTAGAGTCCAAAGACCCATGTGGCTGGATGGTGCTCAGCAGGCACAGATGCCACTTTTGGTACACAGGGACCTTCCTTGGAATACGGTGCAGACGCTCGCATCCTCAGACTTTGAAAGGCACACCCGCATTTACAGCACTTTAGTGGGGAAGGCCTCTTTGAAACTGCTGACTGCGACTCTGCTGGTGGAAACACTGCACCTTACTTTGACTCTGGCGCTCGGCTGACATTCGCCATAGATAAAAGTCCTGTGCTGGATGTGCTCCTAGCAAGGCATTGCAAGCACTCTGTTTCTTTGGGCAAAGTCTCCGTTCCTCCCCGGGTATTCCTGCAGGGTTGAGAAAGTTGGCGACCACAGTGCTTTTCATGAAGCACTGATCATCCAAAACACGGACTTTCCTTGCAACACGCGGGCAAGTTTCCTTATGACTAGCCAAGAAGGCTTTGGGATGAGAACCTAGCAAGGAACGGCACGCACTCCGGTTCTTCCAAGAAAATTCACTCGGCCTCAGGTTACCTCTCAGGGTAATCCTGGGGTGAATAGAAGACCGGCAACAGGACTGTTTCTCAGGCAGCTCTGAGGACACATCTCTCTGCTTTGTCACTGGGGCAAATTGTGCTGTTCCCGTCCCTCTCCACTTTCACGGTTGACACCTAGCTCATGTACCTGAAGTCCACAAGCAGGTGAAAGAGACATGCCACACACATGTGCCCTTCCATGAAAACACTTTGGCAAGCAGGAGTCCTCCTGAGGTGAATGGTGTGAGCCAGTGAATGATCTAGTTTCACCTACATCACCGTGGATCTTGCAAAGGCCTGACAGTCTTCAAAGGCTGAGAGCACATGTCTCCAGCTGGATCTGAAGTCGACGTGATGCATGCGAGGGGAAGACGTCAGCTATGAATTCTGAGAACACTTGCCATGGCGGTGTTTGTTCCAGTGCAGCTCAGGTTTACAAACTGGGGTCCCCTTGCATTGCCCAGAAGACCAGGGAGAAAACTCGTCCTGAGGATTCTTCCATGCTGTGGCTATCTGGCTCCCCGATGGAGGAAACACATTGCTGCCTGGCCTTCTGCATACCAACAGTAGAGCCCAAAGACCATCATGAGGCATGAGGTTGCTCAGAAGGCACAGATGACACTTTGGGTACACAGTGATTTTCCTCGGAAACTGGTGCAGACGTGAGCGTCCTCAGATATGTGAAAGGCACACCAGCATTACAGCACTTCAGTGGTGAAAGCCTCGGGTCTACTTGGGACCACCAACTTTGCTGATGGAAACACTGCCCCTTACTTTGAGTGTGCCGCTCAGTCGACATTCGCCTTAGCTGAAGCAGTCTGCTGCATGAGCTCCTGGCAAGGAACGGCAGGCGCACTGTTTCTTTCGAGAAAACTCACTCGTCCTCCCGGGCAATTCCTGCAGGGTGTCCAACATGGGCGCCACCCCGTGCCTTTCGTTCAGTTTTCTCGCCCCAAGCCTCCTGCTTCCAAAGGGGCAAAGAATGCTTTAGCCCTCAGGATCCAGTTTCTACGTGCAAAGCCAGCCTGTGGAGCAGCACCTTCTGCCCAGCTACGAGAGAGCCATGCGACACACTAGGCGCTCCTGTGAGGACCCTTTTGTAAGCAGAGGTTCTGCGCGAGGTGACGTGCCTAGTCACCACAGTGCTTCAGTCAGGCGATGTCGACTTTGGAACTTTCAATCGCCCAGCAGTGCTTCGGGAGAGGGGTCCATCATATCAGACTGGTTGTAAAGTCACATTTCTGCTTGAGGTGAAGGGTCGTCAGCTTTGAGTTCATACAATCAATGTTACTCTCCGGATATGATTCAGGGCAGCTAATATCTAAGCCGGGAGTGTGACATGCATTGCTCATGACACCGGCCCCCACTCTGTTACCAAGACTGGTTTCCAGAGGTGGAGGTCTGGCTCTCCGCCGGAGCAGGCCGTGTGTTGCCCTGCCCTCTGCATGCACAGAGTGGAGGCCAACGACCCATGTGGCTGGAGCTCACTCAGAAGCCGCAGTTGACACTTTGGGTACACCGTGTTCTTCCATGACCTGGGTCCAGGCGCGAGAGACCCTGCAGTCCTGAGAGGCCTACCAGTGTTAAAGCAGTACCTTCACTAAGGCTTCTCAGACAGAGCTGCACTCCCAACACTTTTCACGGCTCTCGAGGACTTTCCTTTGGCAGCATGCGGGCAGGTTTCCGAACCACTAGCCAAGAAGGCTTTGGGATGAGCTCCTAGCGAGGAACTGCACACACCCCCTCGTTCTTGCGAGAAAACTCACTCTTCCTCACTTTGCCTCCCCGGGAACTCCTACGGTGAGTACAAGACGGGCAACAGGACCCTTTTTCAGGCAGCTCTGAGCACCCAGCTCTCCGGGTTGCCAACGGGACAGATTTCGCTTTCCTCGTCCGGCCTCCTTTTCACGGTTGCCACACAGCTCATGTAGTTGACGTTCCGGGAACCAAAGGAGGCCCGTGTCACATACTGTACTTCTTCGCTGAAAGCGCTTTGGAAAGCCAGTGTTCCTCCTGAAGTAAATTGCGCGAGCCAGTGAACGCCTTCGTTTCGCCTAGGTCATGGTACATCTCCCGAAGGCCGAGCCACCTTCAGAGGACGACTGCCTATTTCTCCCTCTAGAGGTAAAGTCCTGGTGCTGCTTCAGGGAGCAAGAGGTCAGGTATGAAGTCCGAGAACTCACCGTGTAAGCACGGTGGTTTTCCAAAAGCAGCTCAGGGTTACAAAATGAGGCCCCCTTGCATTGCCCAGAAGCCCCGGTATCAACGTGTTCTTCAGGCTTCCTCTAAGCTCTCCAAATCTAGCTCTCCCATGGAGGAAAAACGTTGTTGCCCAGCCTCCTGCATACAAAACAGTAGAGTCCAAAGACCCATGTGGCTGGATGGTGCTCAGCAGGCACAGATGCCACTTTTGGTACACAGGGACCTTCCTTGGAATACGGTGCAGACGCTCGCATCCTCAGACTTTGAAAGGCACACCCGCATTTACAGCACTTTAGTGGGGAAGGCCTCTTTGAAACTGCTGACTGCGACTCTGCTGGTGGAAACACTGCACCTTACTTTGACTCTGGCGCTCGGCTGACATTCGCCATAGATAAAAGTCCTGTGCTGGATGTGCTCCTAGCAAGGCATTGCAAGCACTCTGTTTCTTTGGGCAAAGTCTCCGTTCCTCCCCGGGTATTCCTGCAGGGTTGAGAAAGTTGGCGACCACAGTGCTTTTCATGAAGCACTGATCATCCAAAACACGGACTTTCCTTGCAACACGCGGGCAAGTTTCCTTATGACTAGCCAAGAAGGCTTTGGGATGAGAACCTAGCAAGGAACGGCACGCACTCCGGTTCTTCCAAGAAAATTCACTCGGCCTCAGGTTACCTCTCAGGGTAATCCTGGGGTGAATAGAAGACCGGCAACAGGACTGTTTCTCAGGCAGCTCTGAGGACACATCTCTCTGCTTTGTCACTGGGGCAAATTGTGCTGTTCCCGTCCCTCTCCACTTTCACGGTTGACACCTAGCTCATGTACCTGAAGTCCACAAGCAGGTGAAAGAGACATGCCACACACATGTGCCCTTCCATGAAAACACTTTGGCAAGCAGGAGTCCTCCTGAGGTGAATGGTGTGAGCCAGTGAATGATCTAGTTTCACCTACATCACCGTGGATCTTGCAAAGGCCTGACAGTCTTCAAAGGCTGAGAGCACATGTCTCCAGCTGGATCTGAAGTCGACGTGATGCATGCGAGGGGAAGACGTCAGCTATGAATTCTGAGAACACTTGCCATGGCGGTGTTTGTTCCAGTGCAGCTCAGGTTTACAAACTGGGGTCCCCTTGCATTGCCCAGAAGACCAGGGAGAAAACTCGTCCTGAGGATTCTTCCATGCTGTGGCTATCTGGCTCCCCGATGGAGGAAACACATTGCTGCCTGGCCTTCTGCATACCAACAGTAGAGCCCAAAGACCATCATGAGGCATGAGGTTGCTCAGAAGGCACAGATGACACTTTGGGTACACAGTGATTTTCCTCGGAAACTGGTGCAGACGTGAGCGTCCTCAGATATGTGAAAGGCACACCAGCATTACAGCACTTCAGTGGTGAAAGCCTCGGGTCTACTTGGGACCACCAACTTTGCTGATGGAAACACTGCCCCTTACTTTGAGTGTGCCGCTCAGTCGACATTCGCCTTAGCTGAAGCAGTCTGCTGCATGAGCTCCTGGCAAGGAACGGCAGGCGCACTGTTTCTTTCGAGAAAACTCACTCGTCCTCCCGGGCAATTCCTGCAGGGTGTCCAACATGGGCGCCACCCCGTGCCTTTCGTTCAGTTTTCTCGCCCCAAGCCTCCTGCTTCCAAAGGGGCAAAGAATGCTTTAGCCCTCAGGATCCAGTTTCTACGTGCAAAGCCAGCCTGTGGAGCAGCACCTTCTGCCCAGCTACGAGAGAGCCATGCGACACACTAGGCGCTCCTGTGAGGACCCTTTTGTAAGCAGAGGTTCTGCGCGAGGTGACGTGCCTAGTCACCACAGTGCTTCAGTCAGGCGATGTCGACTTTGGAACTTTCAATCGCCCAGCAGTGCTTCGGGAGAGGGGTCCATCATATCAGACTGGTTGTAAAGTCACATTTCTGCTTGAGGTGAAGGGTCGTCAGCTTTGAGTTCATACAATCAATGTTACTCTCCGGATATGATTCAGGGCAGCTAATATCTAAGCCGGGAGTGTGACATGCATTGCTCATGACACCGGCCCCCACTCTGTTACCAAGACTGGTTTCCAGAGGTGGAGGTCTGGCTCTCCGCCGGAGCAGGCCGTGTGTTGCCCTGCCCTCTGCATGCACAGAGTGGAGGCCAACGACCCATGTGGCTGGAGCTCACTCAGAAGCCGCAGTTGACACTTTGGGTACACCGTGTTCTTCCATGACCTGGGTCCAGGCGCGAGAGACCCTGCAGTCCTGAGAGGCCTACCAGTGTTAAAGCAGTACCTTCACTAAGGCTTCTCAGACAGAGCTGCACTCCCAACACTTTTCACGGCTCTCGAGGACTTTCCTTTGGCAGCATGCGGGCAGGTTTCCGAACCACTAGCCAAGAAGGCTTTGGGATGAGCTCCTAGCGAGGAACTGCACACACCCCCTCGTTCTTGCGAGAAAACTCACTCTTCCTCACTTTGCCTCCCCGGGAACTCCTACGGTGAGTACAAGACGGGCAACAGGACCCTTTTTCAGGCAGCTCTGAGCACCCAGCTCTCCGGGTTGCCAACGGGACAGATTTCGCTTTCCTCGTCCGGCCTCCTTTTCACGGTTGCCACACAGCTCATGTAGTTGACGTTCCGGGAACCAAAGGAGGCCCGTGTCACATACTGTACTTCTTCGCTGAAAGCGCTTTGGAAAGCCAGTGTTCCTCCTGAAGTAAATTGCGCGAGCCAGTGAACGCCTTCGTTTCGCCTAGGTCATGGTACATCTCCCGAAGGCCGAGCCACCTTCAGAGGACGACTGCCTATTTCTCCCTCTAGAGGTAAAGTCCTGGTGCTGCTTCAGGGAGCAAGAGGTCAGGTATGAAGTCCGAGAACTCACCGTGTAAGCACGGTGGTTTTCCAAAAGCAGCTCAGGGTTACAAAATGAGGCCCCCTTGCATTGCCCAGAAGCCCCGGTATCAACGTGTTCTTCAGGCTTCCTCTAAGCTCTCCAAATCTAGCTCTCCCATGGAGGAAAAACGTTGTTGCCCAGCCTCCTGCATACAAAACAGTAGAGTCCAAAGACCCATGTGGCTGGATGGTGCTCAGCAGGCACAGATGCCACTTTTGGTACACAGGGACCTTCCTTGGAATACGGTGCAGACGCTCGCATCCTCAGACTTTGAAAGGCACACCCGCATTTACAGCACTTTAGTGGGGAAGGCCTCTTTGAAACTGCTGACTGCGACTCTGCTGGTGGAAACACTGCACCTTACTTTGACTCTGGCGCTCGGCTGACATTCGCCATAGATAAAAGTCCTGTGCTGGATGTGCTCCTAGCAAGGCATTGCAAGCACTCTGTTTCTTTGGGCAAAGTCTCCGTTCCTCCCCGGGTATTCCTGCAGGGTTGAGAAAGTTGGCGACCACAGTGCTTTTCATGAAGCACTGATCATCCAAAACACGGACTTTCCTTGCAACACGCGGGCAAGTTTCCTTATGACTAGCCAAGAAGGCTTTGGGATGAGAACCTAGCAAGGAACGGCACGCACTCCGGTTCTTCCAAGAAAATTCACTCGGCCTCAGGTTACCTCTCAGGGTAATCCTGGGGTGAATAGAAGACCGGCAACAGGACTGTTTCTCAGGCAGCTCTGAGGACACATCTCTCTGCTTTGTCACTGGGGCAAATTGTGCTGTTCCCGTCCCTCTCCACTTTCACGGTTGACACCTAGCTCATGTACCTGAAGTCCACAAGCAGGTGAAAGAGACATGCCACACACATGTGCCCTTCCATGAAAACACTTTGGCAAGCAGGAGTCCTCCTGAGGTGAATGGTGTGAGCCAGTGAATGATCTAGTTTCACCTACATCACCGTGGATCTTGCAAAGGCCTGACAGTCTTCAAAGGCTGAGAGCACATGTCTCCAGCTGGATCTGAAGTCGACGTGATGCATGCGAGGGGAAGACGTCAGCTATGAATTCTGAGAACACTTGCCATGGCGGTGTTTGTTCCAGTGCAGCTCAGGTTTACAAACTGGGGTCCCCTTGCATTGCCCAGAAGACCAGGGAGAAAACTCGTCCTGAGGATTCTTCCATGCTGTGGCTATCTGGCTCCCCGATGGAGGAAACACATTGCTGCCTGGCCTTCTGCATACCAACAGTAGAGCCCAAAGACCATCATGAGGCATGAGGTTGCTCAGAAGGCACAGATGACACTTTGGGTACACAGTGATTTTCCTCGGAAACTGGTGCAGACGTGAGCGTCCTCAGATATGTGAAAGGCACACCAGCATTACAGCACTTCAGTGGTGAAAGCCTCGGGTCTACTTGTGACCACCAACTTTGCTGATGGAAACACTGCCCCTTACTTTGAGTGTGCCGCTCAGTCGACATTCGCCTTAGCTGAAGCAGTCTGCTGCATGAGCTCCTGGCAAGGAACGGCAGGCGCACTGTTTCTTTCGAGAAAACTCACTCGTCCTCCCGGGCAATTCCTGCAGGGTGTCCAACATGGGCGCCACCCCGTGCCTTTCGTTCAGTTTTCTCGCCCCAAGCCTCCTGCTTCCAAAGGGGCAAAGAATGCTTTAGCCCTCAGGATCCAGTTTCTACGTGCAAAGCCAGCCTGTGGAGCAGCACCTTCTGCCCAGCTACGAGAGAGCCATGCGACACACTAGGCGCTCCTGTGAGGACCCTTTTGTAAGCAGAGGTTCTGCGCGAGGTGACGTGCCTAGTCACCACAGTGCTTCAGTCAGGCGATGTCGACTTTGGAACTTTCAATCGCCCAGCAGTGCTTCGGGAGAGGGGTCCATCATATCAGACTGGTTGTAAAGTCACATTTCTGCTTGAGGTGAAGGGTCGTCAGCTTTGAGTTCATACAATCAATGTTACTCTCCGGATATGATTCAGGGCAGCTAATATCTAAGCCGGGAGTGTGACATGCATTGCTCATGACACCGGCCCCCACTCTGTTACCAAGACTGGTTTCCAGAGGTGGAGGTCTGGCTCTCCGCCGGAGCAGGCCGTGTGTTGCCCTGCCCTCTGCATGCACAGAGTGGAGGCCAACGACCCATGTGGCTGGAGCTCACTCAGAAGCCGCAGTTGACACTTTGGGTACACCGTGTTCTTCCATGACCTGGGTCCAGGCGCGAGAGACCCTGCAGTCCTGAGAGGCCTACCAGTGTTAAAGCAGTACCTTCACTAAGGCTTCTCAGACAGAGCTGCACTCCCAACACTTTTCACGGCTCTCGAGGACTTTCCTTTGGCAGCATGCGGGCAGGTTTCCGAACCACTAGCCAAGAAGGCTTTGGGATGAGCTCCTAGCGAGGAACTGCACACACCCCCTCGTTCTTGCGAGAAAACTCACTCTTCCTCACTTTGCCTCCCCGGGAACTCCTACGGTGAGTACAAGACGGGCAACAGGACCCTTTTTCAGGCAGCTCTGAGCACCCAGCTCTCCGGGTTGCCAACGGGACAGATTTCGCTTTCCTCGTCCGGCCTCCTTTTCACGGTTGCCACACAGCTCATGTAGTTGACGTTCCGGGAACCAAAGGAGGCCCGTGTCACATACTGTACTTCTTCGCTGAAAGCGCTTTGGAAAGCCAGTGTTCCTCCTGAAGTAAATTGCGCGAGCCAGTGAACGCCTTCGTTTCGCCTAGGTCATGGTACATCTCCCGAAGGCCTAGCCACCTTCAGAGGACGACTGCCTATTTCTCCCTCTAGAGGTAAAGTCCTGGTGCTGCTTCAGGGAGCAAGAGGTCAGGTATGAAGTCCGAGAACTCACCGTGTAAGCACGGTGGTTTTCCAAAAGCAGCTCAGGGTTACAAAATGAGGCCCCCTTGCATTGCCCAGAAGCCCCGGTATCAACGTGTTCTTCAGGCTTCCTCTAAGCTCTCCAAATCTAGCTCTCCCATGGAGGAAAAACGTTGTTGCCCAGCCTCCTGCATACAAAACAGTAGAGTCCAAAGACCCATGTGGCTGGATGGTGCTCAGCAGGCACAGATGCCACTTTTGGTACACAGGGACCTTCCTTGGAATACGGTGCAGACGCTCGCATCCTCAGACTTTGAAAGGCACACCCGCATTTACAGCACTTTAGTGGGGAAGGCCTCTTTGAAACTGCTGACTGCGACTCTGCTGGTGGAAACACTGCACCTTACTTTGACTCTGGCGCTCGGCTGACATTCGCCATAGATAAAAGTCCTGTGCTGGATGTGCTCCTAGCAAGGCATTGCAAGCACTCTGTTTCTTTGGGCAAAGTCTCCGTTCCTCCCCGGGTATTCCTGCAGGGTTGAGAAAGTTGGCGACCACAGTGCTTTTCATGAAGCACTGATCATCCAAAACACGGACTTTCCTTGCAACACGCGGGCAAGTTTCCTTATGACTAGCCAAGAAGGCTTTGGGATGAGAACCTAGCAAGGAACGGCACGCACTCCGGTTCTTCCAAGAAAATTCACTCGGCCTCAGGTTACCTCTCAGGGTAATCCTGGGGTGAATAGAAGACCGGCAACAGGACTGTTTCTCAGGCAGCTCTGAGGACACATCTCTCTGCTTTGTCACTGGGGCAAATTGTGCTGTTCCCGTCCCTCTCCACTTTCACGGTTGACACCTAGCTCATGTACCTGAAGTCCACAAGCAGGTGAAAGAGACATGCCACACACATGTGCCCTTCCATGAAAACACTTTGGCAAGCAGGAGTCCTCCTGAGGTGAATGGTGTGAGCCAGTGAATGATCTAGTTTCACCTACATCACCGTGGATCTTGCAAAGGCCTGACAGTCTTCAAAGGCTGAGAGCACATGTCTCCAGCTGGATCTGAAGTCGACGTGATGCATGCGAGGGGAAGACGTCAGCTATGAATTCTGAGAACACTTGCCATGGCGGTGTTTGTTCCAGTGCAGCTCAGGTTTACAAACTGGGGTCCCCTTGCATTGCCCAGAAGACCAGGGAGAAAACTCGTCCTGAGGATTCTTCCATGCTGTGGCTATCTGGCTCCCCGATGGAGGAAACACATTGCTGCCTGGCCTTCTGCATACCAACAGTAGAGCCCAAAGACCATCATGAGGCATGAGGTTGCTCAGAAGGCACAGATGACACTTTGGGTACACAGTGATTTTCCTCGGAAACTGGTGCAGACGTGAGCGTCCTCAGATATGTGAAAGGCACACCAGCATTACAGCACTTCAGTGGTGAAAGCCTCGGGTCTACTTGGGACCACCAACTTTGCTGATGGAAACACTGCCCCTTACTTTGAGTGTGCCGCTCAGTCGACATTCGCCTTAGCTGAAGCAGTCTGCTGCATGAGCTCCTGGCAAGGAACGGCAGGCGCACTGTTTCTTTCGAGAAAACTCACTCGTCCTCCCGGGCAATTCCTGCAGGGTGTCCAACATGGGCGCCACCCCGTGCCTTTCGTTCAGTTTTCTCGCCCCAAGCCTCCTGCTTCCAAAGGGGCAAAGAATGCTTTAGCCCTCAGGATCCAGTTTCTACGTGCAAAGCCAGCCTGTGGAGCAGCACCTTCTGCCCAGCTACGAGAGAGCCATGCGACACACTAGGCGCTCCTGTGAGGACCCTTTTGTAAGCAGAGGTTCTGCGCGAGGTGACGTGCCTAGTCACCACAGTGCTTCAGTCAGGCGATGTCGACTTTGGAACTTTCAATCGCCCAGCAGTGCTTCGGGAGAGGGGTCCATCATATCAGACTGGTTGTAAAGTCACATTTCTGCTTGAGGTGAAGGGTCGTCAGCTTTGAGTTCATACAATCAATGTTACTCTCCGGATATGATTCAGGGCAGCTAATATCTAAGCCGGGAGTGTGACATGCATTGCTCATGACACCGGCCCCCACTCTGTTACCAAGACTGGTTTCCAGAGGTGGAGGTCTGGCTCTCCGCCGGAGCAGGCCGTGTGTTGCCCTGCCCTCTGCATGCACAGAGTGGAGGCCAACGACCCATGTGGCTGGAGCTCACTCAGAAGCCGCAGTTGACACTTTGGGTACACCGTGTTCTTCCATGACCTGGGTCCAGGCGCGAGAGACCCTGCAGTCCTGAGAGGCCTACCAGTGTTAAAGCAGTACCTTCACTAAGGCTTCTCAGACAGAGCTGCACTCCCAACACTTTTCACGGCTCTCGAGGACTTTCCTTTGGCAGCATGCGGGCAGGTTTCCGAACCACTAGCCAAGAAGGCTTTGGGATGAGCTCCTAGCGAGGAACTGCACACACCCCCTCGTTCTTGCGAGAAAACTCACTCTTCCTCACTTTGCCTCCCCGGGAACTCCTACGGTGAGTACAAGACGGGCAACAGGACCCTTTTTCAGGCAGCTCTGAGCACCCAGCTCTCCGGGTTGCCAACGGGACAGATTTCGCTTTCCTCGTCCGGCCTCCTTTTCACGGTTGCCACACAGCTCATGTAGTTGACGTTCCGGGAACCAAAGGAGGCCCGTGTCACATACTGTACTTCTTCGCTGAAAGCGCTTTGGAAAGCCAGTGTTCCTCCTGAAGTAAATTGCGCGAGCCAGTGAACGCCTTCGTTTCGCCTAGGTCATGGTACATCTCCCGAAGGCCTAGCCACCTTCAGAGGACGACTGCCTATTTCTCCCTCTAGAGGTAAAGTCCTGGTGCTGCTTCAGGGAGCAAGAGGTCAGGTATGAAGTCCGAGAACTCACCGTGTAAGCACGGTGGTTTTCCAAAAGCAGCTCAGGGTTACAAAATGAGGCCCCCTTGCATTGCCCAGAAGCCCCGGTATCAACGTGTTCTTCAGGCTTCCTCTAAGCTCTCCAAATCTAGCTCTCCCATGGAGGAAAAACGTTGTTGCCCAGCCTCCTGCATACAAAACAGTAGAGTCCAAAGACCCATGTGGCTGGATGGTGCTCAGCAGGCACAGATGCCACTTTTGGTACACAGGGACCTTCCTTGGAATACGGTGCAGACGCTCGCATCCTCAGACTTTGAAAGGCACACCCGCATTTACAGCACTTTAGTGGGGAAGGCCTCTTTGAAACTGCTGACTGCGACTCTGCTGGTGGAAACACTGCACCTTACTTTGACTCTGGCGCTCGGCTGACATTCGCCATAGATAAAAGTCCTGTGCTGGATGTGCTCCTAGCAAGGCATTGCAAGCACTCTGTTTCTTTGGGCAAAGTCTCCGTTCCTCCCCGGGTATTCCTGCAGGGTTGAGAAAGTTGGCGACCACAGTGCTTTTCATGAAGCACTGATCATCCAAAACACGGACTTTCCTTGCAACACGCGGGCAAGTTTCCTTATGACTAGCCAAGAAGGCTTTGGGATGAGAACCTAGCAAGGAACGGCACGCACTCCGGTTCTTCCAAGAAAATTCACTCGGCCTCAGGTTACCTCTCAGGGTAATCCTGGGGTGAATAGAAGACCGGCAACAGGACTGTTTCTCAGGCAGCTCTGAGGACACATCTCTCTGCTTTGTCACTGGGGCAAATTGTGCTGTTCCCGTCCCTCTCCACTTTCACGGTTGACACCTAGCTCATGTACCTGAAGTCCACAAGCAGGTGAAAGAGACATGCCACACACATGTGCCCTTCCATGAAAACACTTTGGCAAGCAGGAGTCCTCCTGAGGTGAATGGTGTGAGCCAGTGAATGATCTAGTTTCACCTACATCACCGTGGATCTTGCAAAGGCCTGACAGTCTTCAAAGGCTGAGAGCACATGTCTCCAGCTGGATCTGAAGTCGACGTGATGCATGCGAGGGGAAGACGTCAGCTATGAATTCTGAGAACACTTGCCATGGCGGTGTTTGTTCCAGTGCAGCTCAGGTTTACAAACTGGGGTCCCCTTGCATTGCCCAGAAGACCAGGGAGAAAACTCGTCCTGAGGATTCTTCCATGCTGTGGCTATCTGGCTCCCCGATGGAGGAAACACATTGCTGCCTGGCCTTCTGCATACCAACAGTAGAGCCCAAAGACCATCATGAGGCATGAGGTTGCTCAGAAGGCACAGATGACACTTTGGGTACACAGTGATTTTCCTCGGAAACTGGTGCAGACGTGAGCGTCCTCAGATATGTGAAAGGCACACCAGCATTACAGCACTTCAGTGGTGAAAGCCTCGGGTCTACTTGGGACCACCAACTTTGCTGATGGAAACACTGCCCCTTACTTTGAGTGTGCCGCTCAGTCGACATTCGCCTTAGCTGAAGCAGTCTGCTGCATGAGCTCCTGGCAAGGAACGGCAGGCGCACTGTTTCTTTCGAGAAAACTCACTCGTCCTCCCGGGCAATTCCTGCAGGGTGTCCAACATGGGCGCCACCCCGTGCCTTTCGTTCAGTTTTCTCGCCCCAAGCCTCCTGCTTCCAAAGGGGCAAAGAATGCTTTAGCCCTCAGGATCCAGTTTCTACGTGCAAAGCCAGCCTGTGGAGCAGCACCTTCTGCCCAGCTACGAGAGAGCCATGCGACACACTAGGCGCTCCTGTGAGGACCCTTTTGTAAGCAGAGGTTCTGCGCGAGGTGACGTGCCTAGTCACCACAGTGCTTCAGTCAGGCGATGTCGACTTTGGAACTTTCAATCGCCCAGCAGTGCTTCGGGAGAGGGGTCCATCATATCAGACTGGTTGTAAAGTCACATTTCTGCTTGAGGTGAAGGGTCGTCAGCTTTGAGTTCATACAATCAATGTTACTCTCCGGATATGATTCAGGGCAGCTAATATCTAAGCCGGGAGTGTGACATGCATTGCTCATGACACCGGCCCCCACTCTGTTACCAAGACTGGTTTCCAGAGGTGGAGGTCTGGCTCTCCGCCGGAGCAGGCCGTGTGTTGCCCTGCCCTCTGCATGCACAGAGTGGAGGCCAACGACCCATGTGGCTGGAGCTCACTCAGAAGCCGCAGTTGACACTTTGGGTACACCGTGTTCTTCCATGACCTGGGTCCAGGCGCGAGAGACCCTGCAGTCCTGAGAGGCCTACCAGTGTTAAAGCAGTACCTTCACTAAGGCTTCTCAGACAGAGCTGCACTCCCAACACTTTTCACGGCTCTCGAGGACTTTCCTTTGGCAGCATGCGGGCAGGTTTCCGAACCACTAGCCAAGAAGGCTTTGGGATGAGCTCCTAGCGAGGAACTGCACACACCCCCTCGTTCTTGCGAGAAAACTCACTCTTCCTCACTTTGCCTCCCCGGGAACTCCTACGGTGAGTACAAGACGGGCAACAGGACCCTTTTTCAGGCAGCTCTGAGCACCCAGCTCTCCGGGTTGCCAACGGGACAGATTTCGCTTTCCTCGTCCGGCCTCCTTTTCACGGTTGCCACACAGCTCATGTAGTTGACGTTCCGGGAACCAAAGGAGGCCCGTGTCACATACTGTACTTCTTCGCTGAAAGCGCTTTGGAAAGCCAGTGTTCCTCCTGAAGTAAATTGCGCGAGCCAGTGAACGCCTTCGTTTCGCCTAGGTCATGGTACATCTCCCGAAGGCCTAGCCACCTTCAGAGGACGACTGCCTATTTCTCCCTCTAGAGGTAAAGTCCTGGTGCTGCTTCAGGGAGCAAGAGGTCAGGTATGAAGTCCGAGAACTCACCGTGTAAGCACGGTGGTTTTCCAAAAGCAGCTCAGGGTTACAAAATGAGGCCCCCTTGCATTGCCCAGAAGCCCCGGTATCAACGTGTTCTTCAGGCTTCCTCTAAGCTCTCCAAATCTAGCTCTCCCATGGAGGAAAAACGTTGTTGCCCAGCCTCCTGCATACAAAACAGTAGAGTCCAAAGACCCATGTGGCTGGATGGTGCTCAGCAGGCACAGATGCCACTTTTGGTACACAGGGACCTTCCTTGGAATACGGTGCAGACGCTCGCATCCTCAGACTTTGAAAGGCACACCCGCATTTACAGCACTTTAGTGGGGAAGGCCTCTTTGAAACTGCTGACTGCGACTCTGCTGGTGGAAACACTGCACCTTACTTTGACTCTGGCGCTCGGCTGACATTCGCCATAGATAAAAGTCCTGTGCTGGATGTGCTCCTAGCAAGGCATTGCAAGCACTCTGTTTCTTTGGGCAAAGTCTCCGTTCCTCCCCGGGTATTCCTGCAGGGTTGAGAAAGTTGGCGACCACAGTGCTTTTCATGAAGCACTGATCATCCAAAACACGGACTTTCCTTGCAACACGCGGGCAAGTTTCCTTATGACTAGCCAAGAAGGCTTTGGGATGAGAACCTAGCAAGGAACGGCACGCACTCCGGTTCTTCCAAGAAAATTCACTCGGCCTCAGGTTACCTCTCAGGGTAATCCTGGGGTGAATAGAAGACCGGCAACAGGACTGTTTCTCAGGCAGCTCTGAGGACACATCTCTCTGCTTTGTCACTGGGGCAAATTGTGCTGTTCCCGTCCCTCTCCACTTTCACGGTTGACACCTAGCTCATGTACCTGAAGTCCACAAGCAGGTGAAAGAGACATGCCACACACATGTGCCCTTCCATGAAAACACTTTGGCAAGCAGGAGTCCTCCTGAGGTGAATGGTGTGAGCCAGTGAATGATCTAGTTTCACCTACATCACCGTGGATCTTGCAAAGGCCTGACAGTCTTCAAAGGCTGAGAGCACATGTCTCCAGCTGGATCTGAAGTCGACGTGATGCATGCGAGGGGAAGACGTCAGCTATGAATTCTGAGAACACTTGCCATGGCGGTGTTTGTTCCAGTGCAGCTCAGGTTTACAAACTGGGGTCCCCTTGCATTGCCCAGAAGACCAGGGAGAAAACTCGTCCTGAGGATTCTTCCATGCTGTGGCTATCTGGCTCCCCGATGGAGGAAACACATTGCTGCCTGGCCTTCTGCATACCAACAGTAGAGCCCAAAGACCATCATGAGGCATGAGGTTGCTCAGAAGGCACAGATGACACTTTGGGTACACAGTGATTTTCCTCGGAAACTGGTGCAGACGTGAGCGTCCTCAGATATGTGAAAGGCACACCAGCATTACAGCACTTCAGTGGTGAAAGCCTCGGGTCTACTTGGGACCACCAACTTTGCTGATGGAAACACTGCCCCTTACTTTGAGTGTGCCGCTCAGTCGACATTCGCCTTAGCTGAAGCAGTCTGCTGCATGAGCTCCTGGCAAGGAACGGCAGGCGCACTGTTTCTTTCGAGAAAACTCACTCGTCCTCCCGGGCAATTCCTGCAGGGTGTCCAACATGGGCGCCACCCCGTGCCTTTCGTTCAGTTTTCTCGCCCCAAGCCTCCTGCTTCCAAAGGGGCAAAGAATGCTTTAGCCCTCAGGATCCAGTTTCTACGTGCAAAGCCAGCCTGTGGAGCAGCACCTTCTGCCCAGCTACGAGAGAGCCATGCGACACACTAGGCGCTCCTGTGAGGACCCTTTTGTAAGCAGAGGTTCTGCGCGAGGTGACGTGCCTAGTCACCACAGTGCTTCAGTCAGGCGATGTCGACTTTGGAACTTTCAATCGCCCAGCAGTGCTTCGGGAGAGGGGTCCATCATATCAGACTGGTTGTAAAGTCACATTTCTGCTTGAGGTGAAGGGTCGTCAGCTTTGAGTTCATACAATCAATGTTACTCTCCGGATATGATTCAGGGCAGCTAATATCTAAGCCGGGAGTGTGACATGCATTGCTCATGACACCGGCCCCCACTCTGTTACCAAGACTGGTTTCCAGAGGTGGAGGTCTGGCTCTCCGCCGGAGCAGGCCGTGTGTTGCCCTGCCCTCTGCATGCACAGAGTGGAGGCCAACGACCCATGTGGCTGGAGCTCACTCAGAAGCCGCAGTTGACACTTTGGGTACACCGTGTTCTTCCATGACCTGGGTCCAGGCGCGAGAGACCCTGCAGTCCTGAGAGGCCTACCAGTGTTAAAGCAGTACCTTCACTAAGGCTTCTCAGACAGAGCTGCACTCCCAACACTTTTCACGGCTCTCGAGGACTTTCCTTTGGCAGCATGCGGGCAGGTTTCCGAACCACTAGCCAAGAAGGCTTTGGGATGAGCTCCTAGCGAGGAACTGCACACACCCCCTCGTTCTTGCGAGAAAACTCACTCTTCCTCACTTTGCCTCCCCGGGAACTCCTACGGTGAGTACAAGACGGGCAACAGGACCCTTTTTCAGGCAGCTCTGAGCACCCAGCTCTCCGGGTTGCCAACGGGACAGATTTCGCTTTCCTCGTCCGGCCTCCTTTTCACGGTTGCCACACAGCTCATGTAGTTGACGTTCCGGGAACCAAAGGAGGCCCGTGTCACATACTGTACTTCTTCGCTGAAAGCGCTTTGGAAAGCCAGTGTTCCTCCTGAAGTAAATTGCGCGAGCCAGTGAACGCCTTCGTTTCGCCTAGGTCATGGTACATCTCCCGAAGGCCTAGCCACCTTCAGAGGACGACTGCCTATTTCTCCCTCTAGAGGTAAAGTCCTGGTGCTGCTTCAGGGAGCAAGAGGTCAGGTATGAAGTCCGAGAACTCACCGTGTAAGCACGGTGGTTTTCCAAAAGCAGCTCAGGGTTACAAAATGAGGCCCCCTTGCATTGCCCAGAAGCCCCGGTATCAACGTGTTCTTCAGGCTTCCTCTAAGCTCTCCAAATCTAGCTCTCCCATGGAGGAAAAACGTTGTTGCCCAGCCTCCTGCATACAAAACAGTAGAGTCCAAAGACCCATGTGGCTGGATGGTGCTCAGCAGGCACAGATGCCACTTTTGGTACACAGGGACCTTCCTTGGAATACGGTGCAGACGCTCGCATCCTCAGACTTTGAAAGGCACACCCGCATTTACAGCACTTTAGTGGGGAAGGCCTCTTTGAAACTGCTGACTGCGACTCTGCTGGTGGAAACACTGCACCTTACTTTGACTCTGGCGCTCGGCTGACATTCGCCATAGATAAAAGTCCTGTGCTGGATGTGCTCCTAGCAAGGCATTGCAAGCACTCTGTTTCTTTGGGCAAAGTCTCCGTTCCTCCCCGGGTATTCCTGCAGGGTTGAGAAAGTTGGCGACCACAGTGCTTTTCATGAAGCACTGATCATCCAAAACACGGACTTTCCTTGCAACACGCGGGCAAGTTTCCTTATGACTAGCCAAGAAGGCTTTGGGATGAGAACCTAGCAAGGAACGGCACGCACTCCGGTTCTTCCAAGAAAATTCACTCGGCCTCAGGTTACCTCTCAGGGTAATCCTGGGGTGAATAGAAGACCGGCAACAGGACTGTTTCTCAGGCAGCTCTGAGGACACATCTCTCTGCTTTGTCACTGGGGCAAATTGTGCTGTTCCCGTCCCTCTCCACTTTCACGGTTGACACCTAGCTCATGTACCTGAAGTCCACAAGCAGGTGAAAGAGACATGCCACACACATGTGCCCTTCCATGAAAACACTTTGGCAAGCAGGAGTCCTCCTGAGGTGAATGGTGTGAGCCAGTGAATGATCTAGTTTCACCTACATCACCGTGGATCTTGCAAAGGCCTGACAGTCTTCAAAGGCTGAGAGCACATGTCTCCAGCTGGATCTGAAGTCGACGTGATGCATGCGAGGGGAAGACGTCAGCTATGAATTCTGAGAACACTTGCCATGGCGGTGTTTGTTCCAGTGCAGCTCAGGTTTACAAACTGGGGTCCCCTTGCATTGCCCAGAAGACCAGGGAGAAAACTCGTCCTGAGGATTCTTCCATGCTGTGGCTATCTGGCTCCCCGATGGAGGAAACACATTGCTGCCTGGCCTTCTGCATACCAACAGTAGAGCCCAAAGACCATCATGAGGCATGAGGTTGCTCAGAAGGCACAGATGACACTTTGGGTACACAGTGATTTTCCTCGGAAACTGGTGCAGACGTGAGCGTCCTCAGATATGTGAAAGGCACACCAGCATTACAGCACTTCAGTGGTGAAAGCCTCGGGTCTACTTGGGACCACCAACTTTGCTGATGGAAACACTGCCCCTTACTTTGAGTGTGCCGCTCAGTCGACATTCGCCTTAGCTGAAGCAGTCTGCTGCATGAGCTCCTGGCAAGGAACGGCAGGCGCACTGTTTCTTTCGAGAAAACTCACTCGTCCTCCCGGGCAATTCCTGCAGGGTGTCCAACATGGGCGCCACCCCGTGCCTTTCGTTCAGTTTTCTCGCCCCAAGCCTCCTGCTTCCAAAGGGGCAAAGAATGCTTTAGCCCTCAGGATCCAGTTTCTACGTGCAAAGCCAGCCTGTGGAGCAGCACCTTCTGCCCAGCTACGAGAGAGCCATGCGACACACTAGGCGCTCCTGTGAGGACCCTTTTGTAAGCAGAGGTTCTGCGCGAGGTGACGTGCCTAGTCACCACAGTGCTTCAGTCAGGCGATGTCGACTTTGGAACTTTCAATCGCCCAGCAGTGCTTCGGGAGAGGGGTCCATCATATCAGACTGGTTGTAAAGTCACATTTCTGCTTGAGGTGAAGGGTCGTCAGCTTTGAGTTCATACAATCAATGTTACTCTCCGGATATGATTCAGGGCAGCTAATATCTAAGCCGGGAGTGTGACATGCATTGCTCATGACACCGGCCCCCACTCTGTTACCAAGACTGGTTTCCAGAGGTGGAGGTCTGGCTCTCCGCCGGAGCAGGCCGTGTGTTGCCCTGCCCTCTGCATGCACAGAGTGGAGGCCAACGACCCATGTGGCTGGAGCTCACTCAGAAGCCGCAGTTGACACTTTGGGTACACCGTGTTCTTCCATGACCTGGGTCCAGGCGCGAGAGACCCTGCAGTCCTGAGAGGCCTACCAGTGTTAAAGCAGTACCTTCACTAAGGCTTCTCAGACAGAGCTGCACTCCCAACACTTTTCACGGCTCTCGAGGACTTTCCTTTGGCAGCATGCGGGCAGGTTTCCGAACCACTAGCCAAGAAGGCTTTGGGATGAGCTCCTAGCGAGGAACTGCACACACCCCCTCGTTCTTGCGAGAAAACTCACTCTTCCTCACTTTGCCTCCCCGGGAACTCCTACGGTGAGTACAAGACGGGCAACAGGACCCTTTTTCAGGCAGCTCTGAGCACCCAGCTCTCCGGGTTGCCAACGGGACAGATTTCGCTTTCCTCGTCCGGCCTCCTTTTCACGGTTGCCACACAGCTCATGTAGTTGACGTTCCGGGAACCAAAGGAGGCCCGTGTCACATACTGTACTTCTTCGCTGAAAGCGCTTTGGAAAGCCAGTGTTCCTCCTGAAGTAAATTGCGCGAGCCAGTGAACGCCTTCGTTTCGCCTAGGTCATGGTACATCTCCCGAAGGCCTAGCCACCTTCAGAGGACGACTGCCTATTTCTCCCTCTAGAGGTAAAGTCCTGGTGCTGCTTCAGGGAGCAAGAGGTCAGGTATGAAGTCCGAGAACTCACCGTGTAAGCACGGTGGTTTTCCAAAAGCAGCTCAGGGTTACAAAATGAGGCCCCCTTGCATTGCCCAGAAGCCCCGGTATCAACGTGTTCTTCAGGCTTCCTCTAAGCTCTCCAAATCTAGCTCTCCCATGGAGGAAAAACGTTGTTGCCCAGCCTCCTGCATACAAAACAGTAGAGTCCAAAGACCCATGTGGCTGGATGGTGCTCAGCAGGCACAGATGCCACTTTTGGTACACAGGGACCTTCCTTGGAATACGGTGCAGACGCTCGCATCCTCAGACTTTGAAAGGCACACCCGCATTTACAGCACTTTAGTGGGGAAGGCCTCTTTGAAACTGCTGACTGCGACTCTGCTGGTGGAAACACTGCACCTTACTTTGACTCTGGCGCTCGGCTGACATTCGCCATAGATAAAAGTCCTGTGCTGGATGTGCTCCTAGCAAGGCATTGCAAGCACTCTGTTTCTTTGGGCAAAGTCTCCGTTCCTCCCCGGGTATTCCTGCAGGGTTGAGAAAGTTGGCGACCACAGTGCTTTTCATGAAGCACTGATCATCCAAAACACGGACTTTCCTTGCAACACGCGGGCAAGTTTCCTTATGACTAGCCAAGAAGGCTTTGGGATGAGAACCTAGCAAGGAACGGCACGCACTCCGGTTCTTCCAAGAAAATTCACTCGGCCTCAGGTTACCTCTCAGGGTAATCCTGGGGTGAATAGAAGACCGGCAACAGGACTGTTTCTCAGGCAGCTCTGAGGACACATCTCTCTGCTTTGTCACTGGGGCAAATTGTGCTGTTCCCGTCCCTCTCCACTTTCACGGTTGACACCTAGCTCATGTACCTGAAGTCCACAAGCAGGTGAAAGAGACATGCCACACACATGTGCCCTTCCATGAAAACACTTTGGCAAGCAGGAGTCCTCCTGAGGTGAATGGTGTGAGCCAGTGAATGATCTAGTTTCACCTACATCACCGTGGATCTTGCAAAGGCCTGACAGTCTTCAAAGGCTGAGAGCACATGTCTCCAGCTGGATCTGAAGTCGACGTGATGCATGCGAGGGGAAGACGTCAGCTATGAATTCTGAGAACACTTGCCATGGCGGTGTTTGTTCCAGTGCAGCTCAGGTTTACAAACTGGGGTCCCCTTGCATTGCCCAGAAGACCAGGGAGAAAACTCGTCCTGAGGATTCTTCCATGCTGTGGCTATCTGGCTCCCCGATGGAGGAAACACATTGCTGCCTGGCCTTCTGCATACCAACAGTAGAGCCCAAAGACCATCATGAGGCATGAGGTTGCTCAGAAGGCACAGATGACACTTTGGGTACACAGTGATTTTCCTCGGAAACTGGTGCAGACGTGAGCGTCCTCAGATATGTGAAAGGCACACCAGCATTACAGCACTTCAGTGGTGAAAGCCTCGGGTCTACTTGGGACCACCAACTTTGCTGATGGAAACACTGCCCCTTACTTTGAGTGTGCCGCTCAGTCGACATTCGCCTTAGCTGAAGCAGTCTGCTGCATGAGCTCCTGGCAAGGAACGGCAGGCGCACTGTTTCTTTCGAGAAAACTCACTCGTCCTCCCGGGCAATTCCTGCAGGGTGTCCAACATGGGCGCCACCCCGTGCCTTTCGTTCAGTTTTCTCGCCCCAAGCCTCCTGCTTCCAAAGGGGCAAAGAATGCTTTAGCCCTCAGGATCCAGTTTCTACGTGCAAAGCCAGCCTGTGGAGCAGCACCTTCTGCCCAGCTACGAGAGAGCCATGCGACACACTAGGCGCTCCTGTGAGGACCCTTTTGTAAGCAGAGGTTCTGCGCGAGGTGACGTGCCTAGTCACCACAGTGCTTCAGTCAGGCGATGTCGACTTTGGAACTTTCAATCGCCCAGCAGTGCTTCGGGAGAGGGGTCCATCATATCAGACTGGTTGTAAAGTCACATTTCTGCTTGAGGTGAAGGGTCGTCAGCTTTGAGTTCATACAATCAATGTTACTCTCCGGATATGATTCAGGGCAGCTAATATCTAAGCCGGGAGTGTGACATGCATTGCTCATGACACCGGCCCCCACTCTGTTACCAAGACTGGTTTCCAGAGGTGGAGGTCTGGCTCTCCGCCGGAGCAGGCCGTGTGTTGCCCTGCCCTCTGCATGCACAGAGTGGAGGCCAACGACCCATGTGGCTGGAGCTCACTCAGAAGCCGCAGTTGACACTTTGGGTACACCGTGTTCTTCCATGACCTGGGTCCAGGCGCGAGAGACCCTGCAGTCCTGAGAGGCCTACCAGTGTTAAAGCAGTACCTTCACTAAGGCTTCTCAGACAGAGCTGCACTCCCAACACTTTTCACGGCTCTCGAGGACTTTCCTTTGGCAGCATGCGGGCAGGTTTCCGAACCACTAGCCAAGAAGGCTTTGGGATGAGCTCCTAGCGAGGAACTGCACACACCCCCTCGTTCTTGCGAGAAAACTCACTCTTCCTCACTTTGCCTCCCCGGGAACTCCTACGGTGAGTACAAGACGGGCAACAGGACCCTTTTTCAGGCAGCTCTGAGCACCCAGCTCTCCGGGTTGCCAACGGGACAGATTTCGCTTTCCTCGTCCGGCCTCCTTTTCACGGTTGCCACACAGCTCATGTAGTTGACGTTCCGGGAACCAAAGGAGGCCCGTGTCACATACTGTACTTCTTCGCTGAAAGCGCTTTGGAAAGCCAGTGTTCCTCCTGAAGTAAATTGCGCGAGCCAGTGAACGCCTTCGTTTCGCCTAGGTCATGGTACATCTCCCGAAGGCCTAGCCACCTTCAGAGGACGACTGCCTATTTCTCCCTCTAGAGGTAAAGTCCTGGTGCTGCTTCAGGGAGCAAGAGGTCAGGTATGAAGTCCGAGAACTCACCGTGTAAGCACGGTGGTTTTCCAAAAGCAGCTCAGGGTTACAAAATGAGGCCCCCTTGCATTGCCCAGAAGCCCCGGTATCAACGTGTTCTTCAGGCTTCCTCTAAGCTCTCCAAATCTAGCTCTCCCATGGAGGAAAAACGTTGTTGCCCAGCCTCCTGCATACAAAACAGTAGAGTCCAAAGACCCATGTGGCTGGATGGTGCTCAGCAGGCACAGATGCCACTTTTGGTACACAGGGACCTTCCTTGGAATACGGTGCAGACGCTCGCATCCTCAGACTTTGAAAGGCACACCCGCATTTACAGCACTTTAGTGGGGAAGGCCTCTTTGAAACTGCTGACTGCGACTCTGCTGGTGGAAACACTGCACCTTACTTTGACTCTGGCGCTCGGCTGACATTCGCCATAGATAAAAGTCCTGTGCTGGATGTGCTCCTAGCAAGGCATTGCAAGCACTCTGTTTCTTTGGGCAAAGTCTCCGTTCCTCCCCGGGTATTCCTGCAGGGTTGAGAAAGTTGGCGACCACAGTGCTTTTCATGAAGCACTGATCATCCAAAACACGGACTTTCCTTGCAACACGCGGGCAAGTTTCCTTATGACTAGCCAAGAAGGCTTTGGGATGAGAACCTAGCAAGGAACGGCACGCACTCCGGTTCTTCCAAGAAAATTCACTCGGCCTCAGGTTACCTCTCAGGGTAATCCTGGGGTGAATAGAAGACCGGCAACAGGACTGTTTCTCAGGCAGCTCTGAGGACACATCTCTCTGCTTTGTCACTGGGGCAAATTGTGCTGTTCCCGTCCCTCTCCACTTTCACGGTTGACACCTAGCTCATGTACCTGAAGTCCACAAGCAGGTGAAAGAGACATGCCACACACATGTGCCCTTCCATGAAAACACTTTGGCAAGCAGGAGTCCTCCTGAGGTGAATGGTGTGAGCCAGTGAATGATCTAGTTTCACCTACATCACCGTGGATCTTGCAAAGGCCTGACAGTCTTCAAAGGCTGAGAGCACATGTCTCCAGCTGGATCTGAAGTCGACGTGATGCATGCGAGGGGAAGACGTCAGCTATGAATTCTGAGAACACTTGCCATGGCGGTGTTTGTTCCAGTGCAGCTCAGGTTTACAAACTGGGGTCCCCTTGCATTGCCCAGAAGACCAGGGAGAAAACTCGTCCTGAGGATTCTTCCATGCTGTGGCTATCTGGCTCCCCGATGGAGGAAACACATTGCTGCCTGGCCTTCTGCATACCAACAGTAGAGCCCAAAGACCATCATGAGGCATGAGGTTGCTCAGAAGGCACAGATGACACTTTGGGTACACAGTGATTTTCCTCGGAAACTGGTGCAGACGTGAGCGTCCTCAGATATGTGAAAGGCACACCAGCATTACAGCACTTCAGTGGTGAAAGCCTCGGGTCTACTTGGGACCACCAACTTTGCTGATGGAAACACTGCCCCTTACTTTGAGTGTGCCGCTCAGTCGACATTCGCCTTAGCTGAAGCAGTCTGCTGCATGAGCTCCTGGCAAGGAACGGCAGGCGCACTGTTTCTTTCGAGAAAACTCACTCGTCCTCCCGGGCAATTCCTGCAGGGTGTCCAACATGGGCGCCACCCCGTGCCTTTCGTTCAGTTTTCTCGCCCCAAGCCTCCTGCTTCCAAAGGGGCAAAGAATGCTTTAGCCCTCAGGATCCAGTTTCTACGTGCAAAGCCAGCCTGTGGAGCAGCACCTTCTGCCCAGCTACGAGAGAGCCATGCGACACACTAGGCGCTCCTGTGAGGACCCTTTTGTAAGCAGAGGTTCTGCGCGAGGTGACGTGCCTAGTCACCACAGTGCTTCAGTCAGGCGATGTCGACTTTGGAACTTTCAATCGCCCAGCAGTGCTTCGGGAGAGGGGTCCATCATATCAGACTGGTTGTAAAGTCACATTTCTGCTTGAGGTGAAGGGTCGTCAGCTTTGAGTTCATACAATCAATGTTACTCTCCGGATATGATTCAGGGCAGCTAATATCTAAGCCGGGAGTGTGACATGCATTGCTCATGACACCGGCCCCCACTCTGTTACCAAGACTGGTTTCCAGAGGTGGAGGTCTGGCTCTCCGCCGGAGCAGGCCGTGTGTTGCCCTGCCCTCTGCATGCACAGAGTGGAGGCCAACGACCCATGTGGCTGGAGCTCACTCAGAAGCCGCAGTTGACACTTTGGGTACACCGTGTTCTTCCATGACCTGGGTCCAGGCGCGAGAGACCCTGCAGTCCTGAGAGGCCTACCAGTGTTAAAGCAGTACCTTCACTAAGGCTTCTCAGACAGAGCTGCACTCCCAACACTTTTCACGGCTCTCGAGGACTTTCCTTTGGCAGCATGCGGGCAGGTTTCCGAACCACTAGCCAGGAAGGCTTTGGGATGAGCTCCTAGCGAGGAACTGCACACACCCCCTCGTTCTTGCGAGAAAACTCACTCTTCCTCACTTTGCCTCCCCGGGAACTCCTACGGTGAGTACAAGACGGGCAACAGGACCCTTTTTCAGGCAGCTCTGAGCACCCAGCTCTCCGGGTTGCCAACGGGACAGATTTCGCTTTCCTCGTCCGGCCTCCTTTTCACGGTTGCCACACAGCTCATGTAGTTGACGTTCCGGGAACCAAAGGAGGCCCGTGTCACATACTGTACTTCTTCGCTGAAAGCGCTTTGGAAAGCCAGTGTTCCTCCTGAAGTAAATTGCGCGAGCCAGTGAACGCCTTCGTTTCGCCTAGGTCATGGTACATCTCCCGAAGGCCGAGCCACCTTCAGAGGACGACTGCCTATTTCTCCCTCTAGAGGTAAAGTCCTGGTGCTGCTTCAGGGAGCAAGAGGTCAGGTATGAAGTCCGAGAACTCACCGTGTAAGCACGGTGGTTTTCCAAAAGCAGCTCAGGGTTACAAAATGAGGCCCCCTTGCATTGCCCAGAAGCCCCGGTATCAACGTGTTCTTCAGGCTTCCTCTAAGCTCTCCAAATCTAGCTCTCCCATGGAGGAAAAACGTTGTTGCCCAGCCTCCTGCATACAAAACAGTAGAGTCCAAAGACCCATGTGGCTGGATGGTGCTCAGCAGGCACAGATGCCACTTTTGGTACACAGGGACCTTCCTTGGAATACGGTGCAGACGCTCGCATCCTCAGACTTTGAAAGGCACACCCGCATTTACAGCACTTTAGTGGGGAAGGCCTCTTTGAAACTGCTGACTGCGACTCTGCTGGTGGAAACACTGCACCTTACTTTGACTCTGGCGCTCGGCTGACATTCGCCATAGATAAAAGTCCTGTGCTGGATGTGCTCCTAGCAAGGCATTGCAAGCACTCTGTTTCTTTGGGCAAAGTCTCCGTTCCTCCCCGGGTATTCCTGCAGGGTTGAGAAAGTTGGCGACCACAGTGCTTTTCATGAAGCACTGATCATCCAAAACACGGACTTTCCTTGCAACACGCGGGCAAGTTTCCTTATGACTAGCCAAGAAGGCTTTGGGATGAGAACCTAGCAAGGAACGGCACGCACTCCGGTTCTTCCAAGAAAATTCACTCGGCCTCAGGTTACCTCTCAGGGTAATCCTGGGGTGAATAGAAGACCGGCAACAGGACTGTTTCTCAGGCAGCTCTGAGGACACATCTCTCTGCTTTGTCACTGGGGCAAATTGTGCTGTTCCCGTCCCTCTCCACTTTCACGGTTGACACCTAGCTCATGTACCTGAAGTCCACAAGCAGGTGAAAGAGACATGCCACACACATGTGCCCTTCCATGAAAACACTTTGGCAAGCAGGAGTCCTCCTGAGGTGAATGGTGTGAGCCAGTGAATGATCTAGTTTCACCTACATCACCGTGGATCTTGCAAAGGCCTGACAGTCTTCAAAGGCTGAGAGCACATGTCTCCAGCTGGATCTGAAGTCGACGTGATGCATGCGAGGGGAAGACGTCAGCTATGAATTCTGAGAACACTTGCCATGGCGGTGTTTGTTCCAGTGCAGCTCAGGTTTACAAACTGGGGTCCCCTTGCATTGCCCAGAAGACCAGGGAGAAAACTCGTCCTGAGGATTCTTCCATGCTGTGGCTATCTGGCTCCCCGATGGAGGAAACACATTGCTGCCTGGCCTTCTGCATACCAACAGTAGAGCCCAAAGACCATCATGAGGCATGAGGTTGCTCAGAAGGCACAGATGACACTTTGGGTACACAGTGATTTTCCTCGGAAACTGGTGCAGACGTGAGCGTCCTCAGATATGTGAAAGGCACACCAGCATTACAGCACTTCAGTGGTGAAAGCCTCGGGTCTACTTGGGACCACCAACTTTGCTGATGGAAACACTGCCCCTTACTTTGAGTGTGCCGCTCAGTCGACATTCGCCTTAGCTGAAGCAGTCTGCTGCATGAGCTCCTGGCAAGGAACGGCAGGCGCACTGTTTCTTTCGAGAAAACTCACTCGTCCTCCCGGGCAATTCCTGCAGGGTGTCCAACATGGGCGCCACCCCGTGCCTTTCGTTCAGTTTTCTCGCCCCAAGCCTCCTGCTTCCAAAGGGGCAAAGAATGCTTTAGCCCTCAGGATCCAGTTTCTACGTGCAAAGCCAGCCTGTGGAGCAGCACCTTCTGCCCAGCTACGAGAGAGCCATGCGACACACTAGGCGCTCCTGTGAGGACCCTTTTGTAAGCAGAGGTTCTGCGCGAGGTGACGTGCCTAGTCACCACAGTGCTTCAGTCAGGCGATGTCGACTTTGGAACTTTCAATCGCCCAGCAGTGCTTCGGGAGAGGGGTCCATCATATCAGACTGGTTGTAAAGTCACATTTCTGCTTGAGGTGAAGGGTCGTCAGCTTTGAGTTCATACAATCAATGTTACTCTCCGGATATGATTCAGGGCAGCTAATATCTAAGCCGGGAGTGTGACATGCATTGCTCATGACACCGGCCCCCACTCTGTTACCAAGACTGGTTTCCAGAGGTGGAGGTCTGGCTCTCCGCCGGAGCAGGCCGTGTGTTGCCCTGCCCTCTGCATGCACAGAGTGGAGGCCAACGACCCATGTGGCTGGAGCTCACTCAGAAGCCGCAGTTGACACTTTGGGTACACCGTGTTCTTCCATGACCTGGGTCCAGGCGCGAGAGACCCTGCAGTCCTGAGAGGCCTACCAGTGTTAAAGCAGTACCTTCACTAAGGCTTCTCAGACAGAGCTGCACTCCCAACACTTTTCACGGCTCTCGAGGACTTTCCTTTGGCAGCATGCGGGCAGGTTTCCGAACCACTAGCCAGGAAGGCTTTGGGATGAGCTCCTAGCGAGGAACTGCACACACCCCCTCGTTCTTGCGAGAAAACTCACTCTTCCTCACTTTGCCTCCCCGGGAACTCCTACGGTGAGTACAAGACGGGCAACAGGACCCTTTTTCAGGCAGCTCTGAGCACCCAGCTCTCCGGGTTGCCAACGGGACAGATTTCGCTTTCCTCGTCCGGCCTCCTTTTCACGGTTGCCACACAGCTCATGTAGTTGACGTTCCGGGAACCAAAGGAGGCCCGTGTCACATACTGTACTTCTTCGCTGAAAGCGCTTTGGAAAGCCAGTGTTCCTCCTGAAGTAAATTGCGCGAGCCAGTGAACGCCTTCGTTTCGCCTAGGTCATGGTACATCTCCCGAAGGCCGAGCCACCTTCAGAGGACGACTGCCTATTTCTCCCTCTAGAGGTAAAGTCCTGGTGCTGCTTCAGGGAGCAAGAGGTCAGGTATGAAGTCCGAGAACTCACCGTGTAAGCACGGTGGTTTTCCAAAAGCAGCTCAGGGTTACAAAATGAGGCCCCCTTGCATTGCCCAGAAGCCCCGGTATCAACGTGTTCTTCAGGCTTCCTCTAAGCTCTCCAAATCTAGCTCTCCCATGGAGGAAAAACGTTGTTGCCCAGCCTCCTGCATACAAAACAGTAGAGTCCAAAGACCCATGTGGCTGGATGGTGCTCAGCAGGCACAGATGCCACTTTTGGTACACAGGGACCTTCCTTGGAATACGGTGCAGACGCTCGCATCCTCAGACTTTGAAAGGCACACCCGCATTTACAGCACTTTAGTGGGGAAGGCCTCTTTGAAACTGCTGACTGCGACTCTGCTGGTGGAAACACTGCACCTTACTTTGACTCTGGCGCTCGGCTGACATTCGCCATAGATAAAAGTCCTGTGCTGGATGTGCTCCTAGCAAGGCATTGCAAGCACTCTGTTTCTTTGGGCAAAGTCTCCGTTCCTCCCCGGGTATTCCTGCAGGGTTGAGAAAGTTGGCGACCACAGTGCTTTTCATGAAGCACTGATCATCCAAAACACGGACTTTCCTTGCAACACGCGGGCAAGTTTCCTTATGACTAGCCAAGAAGGCTTTGGGATGAGAACCTAGCAAGGAACGGCACGCACTCCGGTTCTTCCAAGAAAATTCACTCGGCCTCAGGTTACCTCTCAGGGTAATCCTGGGGTGAATAGAAGACCGGCAACAGGACTGTTTCTCAGGCAGCTCTGAGGACACATCTCTCTGCTTTGTCACTGGGGCAAATTGTGCTGTTCCCGTCCCTCTCCACTTTCACGGTTGACACCTAGCTCATGTACCTGAAGTCCACAAGCAGGTGAAAGAGACATGCCACACACATGTGCCCTTCCATGAAAACACTTTGGCAAGCAGGAGTCCTCCTGAGGTGAATGGTGTGAGCCAGTGAATGATCTAGTTTCACCTACATCACCGTGGATCTTGCAAAGGCCTGACAGTCTTCAAAGGCTGAGAGCACATGTCTCCAGCTGGATCTGAAGTCGACGTGATGCATGCGAGGGGAAGACGTCAGCTATGAATTCTGAGAACACTTGCCATGGCGGTGTTTGTTCCAGTGCAGCTCAGGTTTACAAACTGGGGTCCCCTTGCATTGCCCAGAAGACCAGGGAGAAAACTCGTCCTGAGGATTCTTCCATGCTGTGGCTATCTGGCTCCCCGATGGAGGAAACACATTGCTGCCTGGCCTTCTGCATACCAACAGTAGAGCCCAAAGACCATCATGAGGCATGAGGTTGCTCAGAAGGCACAGATGACACTTTGGGTACACAGTGATTTTCCTCGGAAACTGGTGCAGACGTGAGCGTCCTCAGATATGTGAAAGGCACACCAGCATTACAGCACTTCAGTGGTGAAAGCCTCGGGTCTACTTGGGACCACCAACTTTGCTGATGGAAACACTGCCCCTTACTTTGAGTGTGCCGCTCAGTCGACATTCGCCTTAGCTGAAGCAGTCTGCTGCATGAGCTCCTGGCAAGGAACGGCAGGCGCACTGTTTCTTTCGAGAAAACTCACTCGTCCTCCCGGGCAATTCCTGCAGGGTGTCCAACATGGGCGCCACCCCGTGCCTTTCGTTCAGTTTTCTCGCCCCAAGCCTCCTGCTTCCAAAGGGGCAAAGAATGCTTTAGCCCTCAGGATCCAGTTTCTACGTGCAAAGCCAGCCTGTGGAGCAGCACCTTCTGCCCAGCTACGAGAGAGCCATGCGACACACTAGGCGCTCCTGTGAGGACCCTTTTGTAAGCAGAGGTTCTGCGCGAGGTGACGTGCCTAGTCACCACAGTGCTTCAGTCAGGCGATGTCGACTTTGGAACTTTCAATCGCCCAGCAGTGCTTCGGGAGAGGGGTCCATCATATCAGACTGGTTGTAAAGTCACATTTCTGCTTGAGGTGAAGGGTCGTCAGCTTTGAGTTCATACAATCAATGTTACTCTCCGGATATGATTCAGGGCAGCTAATATCTAAGCCGGGAGTGTGACATGCATTGCTCATGACACCGGCCCCCACTCTGTTACCAAGACTGGTTTCCAGAGGTGGAGGTCTGGCTCTCCGCCGGAGCAGGCCGTGTGTTGCCCTGCCCTCTGCATGCACAGAGTGGAGGCCAACGACCCATGTGGCTGGAGCTCACTCAGAAGCCGCAGTTGACACTTTGGGTACACCGTGTTCTTCCATGACCTGGGTCCAGGCGCGAGAGACCCTGCAGTCCTGAGAGGCCTACCAGTGTTAAAGCAGTACCTTCACTAAGGCTTCTCAGACAGAGCTGCACTCCCAACACTTTTCACGGCTCTCGAGGACTTTCCTTTGGCAGCATGCGGGCAGGTTTCCGAACCACTAGCCAGGAAGGCTTTGGGATGAGCTCCTAGCGAGGAACTGCACACACCCCCTCGTTCTTGCGAGAAAACTCACTCTTCCTCACTTTGCCTCCCCGGGAACTCCTACGGTGAGTACAAGACGGGCAACAGGACCCTTTTTCAGGCAGCTCTGAGCACCCAGCTCTCCGGGTTGCCAACGGGACAGATTTCGCTTTCCTCGTCCGGCCTCCTTTTCACGGTTGCCACACAGCTCATGTAGTTGACGTTCCGGGAACCAAAGGAGGCCCGTGTCACATACTGTACTTCTTCGCTGAAAGCGCTTTGGAAAGCCAGTGTTCCTCCTGAAGTAAATTGCGCGAGCCAGTGAACGCCTTCGTTTCGCCTAGGTCATGGTACATCTCCCGAAGGCCTAGCCACCTTCAGAGGACGACTGCCTATTTCTCCCTCTAGAGGTAAAGTCCTGGTGCTGCTTCAGGGAGCAAGAGGTCAGGTATGAAGTCCGAGAACTCACCGTGTAAGCACGGTGGTTTTCCAAAAGCAGCTCAGGGTTACAAAATGAGGCCCCCTTGCATTGCCCAGAAGCCCCGGTATCAACGTGTTCTTCAGGCTTCCTCTAAGCTCTCCAAATCTAGCTCTCCCATGGAGGAAAAACGTTGTTGCCCAGCCTCCTGCATACAAAACAGTAGAGTCCAAAGACCCATGTGGCTGGATGGTGCTCAGCAGGCACAGATGCCACTTTTGGTACACAGGGACCTTCCTTGGAATACGGTGCAGACGCTCGCATCCTCAGACTTTGAAAGGCACACCCGCATTTACAGCACTTTAGTGGGGAAGGCCTCTTTGAAACTGCTGACTGCGACTCTGCTGGTGGAAACACTGCACCTTACTTTGACTCTGGCGCTCGGCTGACATTCGCCATAGATAAAAGTCCTGTGCTGGATGTGCTCCTAGCAAGGCATTGCAAGCACTCTGTTTCTTTGGGCAAAGTCTCCGTTCCTCCCCGGGTATTCCTGCAGGGTTGAGAAAGTTGGCGACCACAGTGCTTTTCATGAAGCACTGATCATCCAAAACACGGACTTTCCTTGCAACACGCGGGCAAGTTTCCTTATGACTAGCCAAGAAGGCTTTGGGATGAGAACCTAGCAAGGAACGGCACGCACTCCGGTTCTTCCAAGAAAATTCACTCGGCCTCAGGTTACCTCTCAGGGTAATCCTGGGGTGAATAGAAGACCGGCAACAGGACTGTTTCTCAGGCAGCTCTGAGGACACATCTCTCTGCTTTGTCACTGGGGCAAATTGTGCTGTTCCCGTCCCTCTCCACTTTCACGGTTGACACCTAGCTCATGTACCTGAAGTCCACAAGCAGGTGAAAGAGACATGCCACACACATGTGCCCTTCCATGAAAACACTTTGGCAAGCAGGAGTCCTCCTGAGGTGAATGGTGTGAGCCAGTGAATGATCTAGTTTCACCTACATCACCGTGGATCTTGCAAAGGCCTGACAGTCTTCAAAGGCTGAGAGCACATGTCTCCAGCTGGATCTGAAGTCGACGTGATGCATGCGAGGGGAAGACGTCAGCTATGAATTCTGAGAACACTTGCCATGGCGGTGTTTGTTCCAGTGCAGCTCAGGTTTACAAACTGGGGTCCCCTTGCATTGCCCAGAAGACCAGGGAGAAAACTCGTCCTGAGGATTCTTCCATGCTGTGGCTATCTGGCTCCCCGATGGAGGAAACACATTGCTGCCTGGCCTTCTGCATACCAACAGTAGAGCCCAAAGACCATCATGAGGCATGAGGTTGCTCAGAAGGCACAGATGACACTTTGGGTACACAGTGATTTTCCTCGGAAACTGGTGCAGACGTGAGCGTCCTCAGATATGTGAAAGGCACACCAGCATTACAGCACTTCAGTGGTGAAAGCCTCGGGTCTACTTGGGACCACCAACTTTGCTGATGGAAACACTGCCCCTTACTTTGAGTGTGCCGCTCAGTCGACATTCGCCTTAGCTGAAGCAGTCTGCTGCACGAGCTCCTGGCAAGGAACGGCAGGCGCACTGTTTCTTTCGAGAAAACTCACTCGTCCTCCCGGGCAATTCCTGCAGGGTGTCCAACATGGGCGCCACCCCGTGCCTTTCGTTCAGTTTTCTCGCCCCAAGCCTCCTGCTTCCAAAGGGGCAAAGAATGCTTTAGCCCTCAGGATCCAGTTTCTACGTGCAAAGCCAGCCTGTGGAGCAGCACCTTCTGCCCAGCTACGAGAGAGCCATGCGACACACTAGGCGCTCCTGTGAGGACCCTTTTGTAAGCAGAGGTTCTGCGCGAGGTGACGTGCCTAGTCACCACAGTGCTTCAGTCAGGCGATGTCGACTTTGGAACTTTCAATCGCCCAGCAGTGCTTCGGGAGAGGGGTCCATCATATCAGACTGGTTGTAAAGTCACATTTCTGCTTGAGGTGAAGGGTCGTCAGCTTTGAGTTCATACAATCAATGTTACTCTCCGGATATGATTCAGGGCAGCTAATATCTAAGCCGGGAGTGTGACATGCATTGCTCATGACACCGGCCCCCACTCTGTTACCAAGACTGGTTTCCAGAGGTGGAGGTCTGGCTCTCCGCCGGAGCAGGCCGTGTGTTGCCCTGCCCTCTGCATGCACAGAGTGGAGGCCAACGACCCATGTGGCTGGAGCTCACTCAGAAGCCGCAGTTGACACTTTGGGTACACCGTGTTCTTCCATGACCTGGGTCCAGGCGCGAGAGACCCTGCAGTCCTGAGAGGCCTACCAGTGTTAAAGCAGTACCTTCACTAAGGCTTCTCAGACAGAGCTGCACTCCCAACACTTTTCACGGCTCTCGAGGACTTTCCTTTGGCAGCATGCGGGCAGGTTTCCGAACCACTAGCCAGGAAGGCTTTGGGATGAGCTCCTAGCGAGGAACTGCACACACCCCCTCGTTCTTGCGAGAAAACTCACTCTTCCTCACTTTGCCTCCCCGGGAACTCCTACGGTGAGTACAAGACGGGCAACAGGACCCTTTTTCAGGCAGCTCTGAGCACCCAGCTCTCCGGGTTGCCAACGGGACAGATTTCGCTTTCCTCGTCCGGCCTCCTTTTCACGGTTGCCACACAGCTCATGTAGTTGACGTTCCGGGAACCAAAGGAGGCCCGTGTCACATACTGTACTTCTTCGCTGAAAGCGCTTTGGAAAGCCAGTGTTCCTCCTGAAGTAAATTGCGCGAGCCAGTGAACGCCTTCGTTTCGCCTAGGTCATGGTACATCTCCCGAAGGCCTAGCCACCTTCAGAGGACGACTGCCTATTTCTCCCTCTAGAGGTAAAGTCCTGGTGCTGCTTCAGGGAGCAAGAGGTCAGGTATGAAGTCCGAGAACTCACCGTGTAAGCACGGTGGTTTTCCAAAAGCAGCTCAGGGTTACAAAATGAGGCCCCCTTGCATTGCCCAGAAGCCCCGGTATCAACGTGTTCTTCAGGCTTCCTCTAAGCTCTCCAAATCTAGCTCTCCCATGGAGGAAAAACGTTGTTGCCCAGCCTCCTGCATACAAAACAGTAGAGTCCAAAGACCCATGTGGCTGGATGGTGCTCAGCAGGCACAGATGCCACTTTTGGTACACAGGGACCTTCCTTGGAATACGGTGCAGACGCTCGCATCCTCAGACTTTGAAAGGCACACCCGCATTTACAGCACTTTAGTGGGGAAGGCCTCTTTGAAACTGCTGACTGCGACTCTGCTGGTGGAAACACTGCACCTTACTTTGACTCTGGCGCTCGGCTGACATTCGCCATAGATAAAAGTCCTGTGCTGGATGTGCTCCTAGCAAGGCATTGCAAGCACTCTGTTTCTTTGGGCAAAGTCTCCGTTCCTCCCCGGGTATTCCTGCAGGGTTGAGAAAGTTGGCGACCACAGTGCTTTTCATGAAGCACTGATCATCCAAAACACGGACTTTCCTTGCAACACGCGGGCAAGTTTCCTTATGACTAGCCAAGAAGGCTTTGGGATGAGAACCTAGCAAGGAACGGCACGCACTCCGGTTCTTCCAAGAAAATTCACTCGGCCTCAGGTTACCTCTCAGGGTAATCCTGGGGTGAATAGAAGACCGGCAACAGGACTGTTTCTCAGGCAGCTCTGAGGACACATCTCTCTGCTTTGTCACTGGGGCAAATTGTGCTGTTCCCGTCCCTCTCCACTTTCACGGTTGACACCTAGCTCATGTACCTGAAGTCCACAAGCAGGTGAAAGAGACATGCCACACACATGTGCCCTTCCATGAAAACACTTTGGCAAGCAGGAGTCCTCCTGAGGTGAATGGTGTGAGCCAGTGAATGATCTAGTTTCACCTACATCACCGTGGATCTTGCAAAGGCCTGACAGTCTTCAAAGGCTGAGAGCACATGTCTCCAGCTGGATCTGAAGTCGACGTGATGCATGCGAGGGGAAGACGTCAGCTATGAATTCTGAGAACACTTGCCATGGCGGTGTTTGTTCCAGTGCAGCTCAGGTTTACAAACTGGGGTCCCCTTGCATTGCCCAGAAGACCAGGGAGAAAACTCGTCCTGAGGATTCTTCCATGCTGTGGCTATCTGGCTCCCCGATGGAGGAAACACATTGCTGCCTGGCCTTCTGCATACCAACAGTAGAGCCCAAAGACCATCATGAGGCATGAGGTTGCTCAGAAGGCACAGATGACACTTTGGGAACACAGTGATTTTCCTCGGAAACTGGTGCAGACGTGAGCGTCCTCAGATATGTGAAAGGCACACCAGCATTACAGCACTTCAGTGGTGAAAGCCTCGGGTCTACTTGTGACCACCAACTTTGCTGATGGAAACACTGCCCCTTACTTTGAGTGTGCCGCTCAGTCGACATTCGCCTTAGCTGAAGCAGTCTGCTGCACGAGCTCCTGGCAAGGAACGGCAGGCGCACTGTTTCTTTCGAGAAAACTCACTCGTCCTCCCGGGCAATTCCTGCAGGGTGTCCAACATGGGCGCCACCCCGTGCCTTTCGTTCAGTTTTCTCGCCCCAAGCCTCCTGCTTCCAAAGGGGCAAAGAATGCTTTAGCCCTCAGGATCCAGTTTCTACGTGCAAAGCCAGCCTGTGGAGCAGCACCTTCTGCCCAGCTACGAGAGAGCCATGCGACACACTAGGCGCTCCTGTGAGGACCCTTTTGTAAGCAGAGGTTCTGCGCGAGGTGACGTGCCTAGTCACCACAGTGCTTCAGTCAGGCGATGTCGACTTTGGAACTTTCAATCGCCCAGCAGTGCTTCGGGAGAGGGGTCCATCATATCAGACTGGTTGTAAAGTCACATTTCTGCTTGAGGTGAAGGGTCGTCAGCTTTGAGTTCATACAATCAATGTTACTCTCCGGATATGATTCAGGGCAGCTAATATCTAAGCCGGGAGTGTGACATGCATTGCTCATGACACCGGCCCCCACTCTGTTACCAAGACTGGTTTCCAGAGGTGGAGGTCTGGCTCTCCGCCGGAGCAGGCCGTGTGTTGCCCTGCCCTCTGCATGCACAGAGTGGAGGCCAACGACCCATGTGGCTGGAGCTCACTCAGAAGCCGCAGTTGACACTTTGGGTACACCGTGTTCTTCCATGACCTGGGTCCAGGCGCGAGAGACCCTGCAGTCCTGAGAGGCCTACCAGTGTTAAAGCAGTACCTTCACTAAGGCTTCTCAGACAGAGCTGCACTCCCAACACTTTTCACGGCTCTCGAGGACTTTCCTTTGGCAGCATGCGGGCAGGTTTCCGAACCACTAGCCAAGAAGGCTTTGGGATGAGCTCCTAGCGAGGAACTGCACACACCCCCTCGTTCTTGCGAGAAAACTCACTCTTCCTCACTTTGCCTCCCCGGGAACTCCTACGGTGAGTACAAGACGGGCAACAGGACCCTTTTTCAGGCAGCTCTGAGCACCCAGCTCTCCGGGTTGCCAACGGGACAGATTTCGCTTTTCTCGTCCGGCCTCCTTTTCACGGTTGCCACACAGCTCATGTAGTTGACGTTCCGGGAACCAAAGGAGGCCCGTGTCACATACTGTACTTCTTCGCTGAAAGCGCTTTGGAAAGCCAGTGTTCCTCCTGAAGTAAATTGCGCGAGCCAGTGAACGCCTTCGTTTCGCCTAGGTCATGGTACATCTCCCGAAGGCCTAGCCACCTTCAGAGGACGACTGCCTATTTCTCCCTCTAGAGGTAAAGTCCTGGTGCTGCTTCAGGGAGCAAGAGGTCAGGTATGAAGTCCGAGAACTCACCGTGTAAGCACGGTGGTTTTCCAAAAGCAGCTCAGGGTTACAAAATGAGGCCCCCTTGCATTGCCCAGAAGCCCCGGTATCAACGTGTTCTTCAGGCTTCCTCTAAGCTCTCCAAATCTAGCTCTCCCATGGAGGAAAAACGTTGTTGCCCAGCCTCCTGCATACAAAACAGTAGAGTCCAAAGACCCATGTGGCTGGATGGTGCTCAGCAGGCACAGATGCCACTTTTGGTACACAGGGACCTTCCTTGGAATACGGTGCAGACGCTCGCATCCTCAGACTTTGAAAGGCACACCCGCATTTACAGCACTTTAGTGGGGAAGGCCTCTTTGAAACTGCTGACTGCGACTCTGCTGGTGGAAACACTGCACCTTACTTTGACTCTGGCGCTCGGCTGACATTCGCCATAGATAAAAGTCCTGTGCTGGATGTGCTCCTAGCAAGGCATTGCAAGCACTCTGTTTCTTTGGGCAAAGTCTCCGTTCCTCCCCGGGTATTCCTGCAGGGTTGAGAAAGTTGGCGACCACAGTGCTTTTCATGAAGCACTGATCATCCAAAACACGGACTTTCCTTGCAACACGCGGGCAAGTTTCCTTATGACTAGCCAAGAAGGCTTTGGGATGAGAACCTAGCAAGGAACGGCACGCACTCCGGTTCTTCCAAGAAAATTCACTCGGCCTCAGGTTACCTCTCAGGGTAATCCTGGGGTGAATAGAAGACCGGCAACAGGACTGTTTCTCAGGCAGCTCTGAGGACACATCTCTCTGCTTTGTCACTGGGGCAAATTGTGCTGTTCCCGTCCCTCTCCACTTTCACGGTTGACACCTAGCTCATGTACCTGAAGTCCACAAGCAGGTGAAAGAGACATGCCACACACATGTGCCCTTCCATGAAAACACTTTGGCAAGCAGGAGTCCTCCTGAGGTGAATGGTGTGAGCCAGTGAATGATCTAGTTTCACCTACATCACCGTGGATCTTGCAAAGGCCTGACAGTCTTCAAAGGCTGAGAGCACATGTCTCCAGCTGGATCTGAAGTCGACGTGATGCATGCGAGGGGAAGACGTCAGCTATGAATTCTGAGAACACTTGCCATGGCGGTGTTTGTTCCAGTGCAGCTCAGGTTTACAAACTGGGGTCCCCTTGCATTGCCCAGAAGACCAGGGAGAAAACTCGTCCTGAGGATTCTTCCATGCTGTGGCTATCTGGCTCCCCGATGGAGGAAACACATTGCTGCCTGGCCTTCTGCATACCAACAGTAGAGCCCAAAGACCATCATGAGGCATGAGGTTGCTCAGAAGGCACAGATGACACTTTGGGAACACAGTGATTTTCCTCGGAAACTGGTGCAGACGTGAGCGTCCTCAGATATGTGAAAGGCACACCAGCATTACAGCACTTCAGTGGTGAAAGCCTCGGGTCTACTTGTGACCACCAACTTTGCTGATGGAAACACTGCCCCTTACTTTGAGTGTGCCGCTCAGTCGACATTCGCCTTAGCTGAAGCAGTCTGCTGCACGAGCTCCTGGCAAGGAACGGCAGGCGCACTGTTTCTTTCGAGAAAACTCACTCGTCCTCCCGGGCAATTCCTGCAGGGTGTCCAACATGGGCGCCACCCCGTGCCTTTCGTTCAGTTTTCTCGCCCCAAGCCTCCTGCTTCCAAAGGGGCAAAGAATGCTTTAGCCCTCAGGATCCAGTTTCTACGTGCAAAGCCAGCCTGTGGAGCAGCACCTTCTGCCCAGCTACGAGAGAGCCATGCGACACACTAGGCGCTCCTGTGAGGACCCTTTTGTAAGCAGAGGTTCTGCGCGAGGTGACGTGCCTAGTCACCACAGTGCTTCAGTCAGGCGATGTCGACTTTGGAACTTTCAATCGCCCAGCAGTGCTTCGGGAGAGGGGTCCATCATATCAGACTGGTTGTAAAGTCACATTTCTGCTTGAGGTGAAGGGTCGTCAGCTTTGAGTTCATACAATCAATGTTACTCTCCGGATATGATTCAGGGCAGCTAATATCTAAGCCGGGAGTGTGACATGCATTGCTCATGACACCGGCCCCCACTCTGTTACCAAGACTGGTTTCCAGAGGTGGAGGTCTGGCTCTCCGCCGGAGCAGGCCGTGTGTTGCCCTGCCCTCTGCATGCACAGAGTGGAGGCCAACGACCCATGTGGCTGGAGCTCACTCAGAAGCCGCAGTTGACACTTTGGGTACACCGTGTTCTTCCATGACCTGGGTCCAGGCGCGAGAGACCCTGCAGTCCTGAGAGGCCTACCAGTGTTAAAGCAGTACCTTCACTAAGGCTTCTCAGACAGAGCTGCACTCCCAACACTTTTCACGGCTCTCGAGGACTTTCCTTTGGCAGCATGCGGGCAGGTTTCCGAACCACTAGCCAAGAAGGCTTTGGGATGAGCTCCTAGCGAGGAACTGCACACACCCCCTCGTTCTTGCGAGAAAACTCACTCTTCCTCACTTTGCCTCCCCGGGAACTCCTACGGTGAGTACAAGACGGGCAACAGGACCCTTTTTCAGGCAGCTCTGAGCACCCAGCTCTCCGGGTTGCCAACGGGACAGATTTCGCTTTCCTCGTCCGGCCTCCTTTTCACGGTTGCCACACAGCTCATGTAGTTGACGTTCCGGGAACCAAAGGAGGCCCGTGTCACATACTGTACTTCTTCGCTGAAAGCGCTTTGGAAAGCCAGTGTTCCTCCTGAAGTAAATTGCGCGAGCCAGTGAACGCCTTCGTTTCGCCTAGGTCATGGTACATCTCCCGAAGGCCTGGCCACCTTCAGAGGACGACTGCCTATTTCTCCCTCTAGAGGTAAAGTCCTGGTGCTGCTTCAGGGAGCAAGAGGTCAGGTATGAAGTCCGAGAACTCACCGTGTAAGCACGGTGGTTTTCCAAAAGCAGCTCAGGGTTACAAAATGAGGCCCCCTTGCATTGCCCAGAAGCCCCGGTATCAACGTGTTCTTCAGGCTTCCTCTAAGCTCTCCAAATCTAGCTCTCCCATGGAGGAAAAACGTTGTTGCCCAGCCTCCTGCATACAAAACAGTAGAGTCCAAAGACCCATGTGGCTGGATGGTGCTCAGCAGGCACAGATGCCACTTTTGGTACACAGGGACCTTCCTTGGAATACGGTGCAGACGCTCGCATCCTCAGACTTTGAAAGGCACACCCGCATTTACAGCACTTTAGTGGGGAAGGCCTCTTTGAAACTGCTGACTGCGACTCTGCTGGTGGAAACACTGCACCTTACTTTGACTCTGGCGCTCGGCTGACATTCGCCATAGATAAAAGTCCTGTGCTGGATGTGCTCCTAGCAAGGCATTGCAAGCACTCTGTTTCTTTGGGCAAAGTCTCCGTTCCTCCCCGGGTATTCCTGCAGGGTTGAGAAAGTTGGCGACCACAGTGCTTTTCATGAAGCACTGATCATCCAAAACACGGACTTTCCTTGCAACACGCGGGCAAGTTTCCTTATGACTAGCCAAGAAGGCTTTGGGATGAGAACCTAGCAAGGAACGGCACGCACTCCGGTTCTTCCAAGAAAATTCACTCGGCCTCAGGTTACCTCTCAGGGTAATCCTGGGGTGAATAGAAGACCGGCAACAGGACTGTTTCTCAGGCAGCTCTGAGGACACATCTCTCTGCTTTGTCACTGGGGCAAATTGTGCTGTTCCCGTCCCTCTCCACTTTCACGGTTGACACCTAGCTCATGTACCTGAAGTCCACAAGCAGGTGAAAGAGACATGCCACACACATGTGCCCTTCCATGAAAACACTTTGGCAAGCAGGAGTCCTCCTGAGGTGAATGGTGTGAGCCAGTGAATGATCTAGTTTCACCTACATCACCGTGGATCTTGCAAAGGCCTGACAGTCTTCAAAGGCTGAGAGCACATGTCTCCAGCTGGATCTGAAGTCGACGTGATGCATGCGAGGGGAAGACGTCAGCTATGAATTCTGAGAACACTTGCCATGGCGGTGTTTGTTCCAGTGCAGCTCAGGTTTACAAACTGGGGTCCCCTTGCATTGCCCAGAAGACCAGGGAGAAAACTCGTCCTGAGGATTCTTCCATGCTGTGGCTATCTGGCTCCCCGATGGAGGAAACACATTGCTGCCTGGCCTTCTGCATACCAACAGTAGAGCCCAAAGACCATCATGAGGCATGAGGTTGCTCAGAAGGCACAGATGACACTTTGGGAACACAGTGATTTTCCTCGGAAACTGGTGCAGACGTGAGCGTCCTCAGATATGTGAAAGGCACACCAGCATTACAGCACTTCAGTGGTGAAAGCCTCGGGTCTACTTGTGACCACCAACTTTGCTGATGGAAACACTGCCCCTTACTTTGAGTGTGCCGCTCAGTCGACATTCGCCTTAGCTGAAGCAGTCTGCTGCACGAGCTCCTGGCAAGGAACGGCAGGCGCACTGTTTCTTTCGAGAAAACTCACTCGTCCTCCCGGGCAATTCCTGCAGGGTGTCCAACATGGGCGCCACCCCGTGCCTTTCGTTCAGTTTTCTCGCCCCAAGCCTCCTGCTTCCAAAGGGGCAAAGAATGCTTTAGCCCTCAGGATCCAGTTTCTACGTGCAAAGCCAGCCTGTGGAGCAGCACCTTCTGCCCAGCTACGAGAGAGCCATGCGACACACTAGGCGCTCCTGTGAGGACCCTTTTGTAAGCAGAGGTTCTGCGCGAGGTGACGTGCCTAGTCACCACAGTGCTTCAGTCAGGCGATGTCGACTTTGGAACTTTCAATCGCCCAGCAGTGCTTCGGGAGAGGGGTCCATCATATCAGACTGGTTGTAAAGTCACATTTCTGCTTGAGGTGAAGGGTCGTCAGCTTTGAGTTCATACAATCAATGTTACTCTCCGGATATGATTCAGGGCAGCTAATATCTAAGCCGGGAGTGTGACATGCATTGCTCATGACACCGGCCCCCACTCTGTTACCAAGACTGGTTTCCAGAGGTGGAGGTCTGGCTCTCCGCCGGAGCAGGCCGTGTGTTGCCCTGCCCTCTGCATGCACAGAGTGGAGGCCAACGACCCATGTGGCTGGAGCTCACTCAGAAGCCGCAGTTGACACTTTGGGTACACCGTGTTCTTCCATGACCTGGGTCCAGGCGCGAGAGACCCTGCAGTCCTGAGAGGCCTACCAGTGTTAAAGCAGTACCTTCACTAAGGCTTCTCAGACAGAGCTGCACTCCCAACACTTTTCACGGCTCTCGAGGACTTTCCTTTGGCAGCATGCGGGCAGGTTTCCGAACCACTAGCCAAGAAGGCTTTGGGATGAGCTCCTAGCGAGGAACTGCACACACCCCCTCGTTCTTGCGAGAAAACTCACTCTTCCTCACTTTGCCTCCCCGGGAACTCCTACGGTGAGTACAAGACGGGCAACAGGACCCTTTTTCAGGCAGCTCTGAGCACCCAGCTCTCCGGGTTGCCAACGGGACAGATTTCGCTTTCCTCGTCCGGCCTCCTTTTCACGGTTGCCACACAGCTCATGTAGTTGACGTTCCGGGAACCAAAGGAGGCCCGTGTCACATACTGTACTTCTTCGCTGAAAGCGCTTTGGAAAGCCAGTGTTCCTCCTGAAGTAAATTGCGCGAGCCAGTGAACGCCTTCGTTTCGCCTAGGTCATGGTACATCTCCCGAAGGCCTGGCCACCTTCAGAGGACGACTGCCTATTTCTCCCTCTAGAGGTAAAGTCCTGGTGCTGCTTCAGGGAGCAAGAGGTCAGGTATGAAGTCCGAGAACTCACCGTGTAAGCACGGTGGTTTTCCAAAAGCAGCTCAGGGTTACAAAATGAGGCCCCCTTGCATTGCCCAGAAGCCCCGGTATCAACGTGTTCTTCAGGCTTCCTCTAAGCTCTCCAAATCTAGCTCTCCCATGGAGGAAAAACGTTGTTGCCCAGCCTCCTGCATACAAAACAGTAGAGTCCAAAGACCCATGTGGCTGGATGGTGCTCAGCAGGCACAGATGCCACTTTTGGTACACAGGGACCTTCCTTGGAATACGGTGCAGACGCTCGCATCCTCAGACTTTGAAAGGCACACCCGCATTTACAGCACTTTAGTGGGGAAGGCCTCTTTGAAACTGCTGACTGCGACTCTGCTGGTGGAAACACTGCACCTTACTTTGACTCTGGCGCTCGGCTGACATTCGCCATAGATAAAAGTCCTGTGCTGGATGTGCTCCTAGCAAGGCATTGCAAGCACTCTGTTTCTTTGGGCAAAGTCTCCGTTCCTCCCCGGGTATTCCTGCAGGGTTGAGAAAGTTGGCGACCACAGTGCTTTTCATGAAGCACTGATCATCCAAAACACGGACTTTCCTTGCAACACGCGGGCAAGTTTCCTTATGACTAGCCAAGAAGGCTTTGGGATGAGAACCTAGCAAGGAACGGCACGCACTCCGGTTCTTCCAAGAAAATTCACTCGGCCTCAGGTTACCTCTCAGGGTAATCCTGGGGTGAATAGAAGACCGGCAACAGGACTGTTTCTCAGGCAGCTCTGAGGACACATCTCTCTGCTTTGTCACTGGGGCAAATTGTGCTGTTCCCGTCCCTCTCCACTTTCACGGTTGACACCTAGCTCATGTACCTGAAGTCCACAAGCAGGTGAAAGAGACATGCCACACACATGTGCCCTTCCATGAAAACACTTTGGCAAGCAGGAGTCCTCCTGAGGTGAATGGTGTGAGCCAGTGAATGATCTAGTTTCACCTACATCACCGTGGATCTTGCAAAGGCCTGACAGTCTTCAAAGGCTGAGAGCACATGTCTCCAGCTGGATCTGAAGTCGACGTGATGCATGCGAGGGGAAGACGTCAGCTATGAATTCTGAGAACACTTGCCATGGCGGTGTTTGTTCCAGTGCAGCTCAGGTTTACAAACTGGGGTCCCCTTGCATTGCCCAGAAGACCAGGGAGAAAACTCGTCCTGAGGATTCTTCCATGCTGTGGCTATCTGGCTCCCCGATGGAGGAAACACATTGCTGCCTGGCCTTCTGCATACCAACAGTAGAGCCCAAAGACCATCATGAGGCATGAGGTTGCTCAGAAGGCACAGATGACACTTTGGGAACACAGTGATTTTCCTCGGAAACTGGTGCAGACGTGAGCGTCCTCAGATATGTGAAAGGCACACCAGCATTACAGCACTTCAGTGGTGAAAGCCTCGGGTCTACTTGTGACCACCAACTTTGCTGATGGAAACACTGCCCCTTACTTTGAGTGTGCCGCTCAGTCGACATTCGCCTTAGCTGAAGCAGTCTGCTGCACGAGCTCCTGGCAAGGAACGGCAGGCGCACTGTTTCTTTCGAGAAAACTCACTCGTCCTCCCGGGCAATTCCTGCAGGGTGTCCAACATGGGCGCCACCCCGTGCCTTTCGTTCAGTTTTCTCGCCCCAAGCCTCCTGCTTCCAAAGGGGCAAAGAATGCTTTAGCCCTCAGGATCCAGTTTCTACGTGCAAAGCCAGCCTGTGGAGCAGCACCTTCTGCCCAGCTACGAGAGAGCCATGCGACACACTAGGCGCTCCTGTGAGGACCCTTTTGTAAGCAGAGGTTCTGCGCGAGGTGACGTGCCTAGTCACCACAGTGCTTCAGTCAGACGATGTCGACTTTGGAACTTTCAATCGCCCAGCAGTGCTTCGGGAGAGGGGTCCATCATATCAGGCTGGTTGTAAAGTCACATTTCTGCTCGAGGTGAAGGGTCGTCAGCTTTGAGTTCATACAATCAATGTTACTCTCCGGATAGGATTCCGGGCAGCTAATATCTAAGCCGGGAGTGTGACATGCATTGCTCATGACACCGGCCCCCACTCTGTTACCAAGACTGGTTTCCAGAGGTGGAGGTCTGGCTCTCCGCCGGAGCAGGCCGTGTGTTGCCCTGCCCTCTGCATGCACAGAGTGGAGGCCAACGACCCATGTGGCTGGAGCTCACTCAGAAGCCGCAGTTGACACTTTGGGTACACCGTGTTCTTCCATGACCTGGGTCCAGGCGCGAGAGACCCTGCAGTCCTGAGAGGCCTACCAGTGTTAAAGCAGTACCTTCACTAAGGCTTCTCAGACAGAGCTGCACTCCCAACACTTTTCACGGCTCTCGAGGACTTTCCTTTGGCAGCATGCGGGCAGGTTTCCGAACCACTAGCCAAGAAGGCTTTGGGATGAGCTCCTAGCGAGGAACTGCACACACCCCCTCGTTCTTGCGAGAAAACTCACTCTTCCTCACTTTGCCTCCCCGGGAACTCCTACGGTGAGTACAAGACGGGCAACAGGACCCTTTTTCAGGCAGCTCTGAGCACCCAGCTCTCCGGGTTGCCAACGGGACAGATTTCGCTTTCCTCGTCCGGCCTCCTTTTCACGGTTGCCACACAGCTCATGTAGTTGACGTTCCGGGAACCAAAGGAGGCCCGTGTCACATACTGTACTTCTTCGCTGAAAGCGCTTTGGAAAGCCAGTGTTCCTCCTGAAGTAAATTGCGCGAGCCAGTGAACGCCTTCGTTTCGCCTAGGTCATGGTACATCTCCCGAAGGCCTGGCCACCTTCAGAGGACGACTGCCTATTTCTCCCTCTAGAGGTAAAGTCCTGGTGCTGCTTCAGGGAGCAAGAGGTCAGGTATGAAGTCCGAGAACTCACCGTGTAAGCACGGTGGTTTTCCAAAAGCAGCTCAGGGTTACAAAATGAGGCCCCCTTGCATTGCCCAGAAGCCCCGGTATCAACGTGTTCTTCAGGCTTCCTCTAAGCTCTCCAAATCTAGCTCTCCCATGGAGGAAAAACGTTGTTGCCCAGCCTCCTGCATACAAAACAGTAGAGTCCAAAGACCCATGTGGCTGGATGGTGCTCAGCAGGCACAGATGCCACTTTTGGTACACAGGGACCTTCCTTGGAATACGGTGCAGACGCTCGCATCCTCAGACTTTGAAAGGCACACCCGCATTTACAGCACTTTAGTGGGGAAGGCCTCTTTGAAACTGCTGACTGCGACTCTGCTGGTGGAAACACTGCACCTTACTTTGACTCTGGCGCTCGGCTGACATTCGCCATAGATAAAAGTCCTGTGCTGGATGTGCTCCTAGCAAGGCATTGCAAGCACTCTGTTTCTTTGGGCAAAGTCTCCGTTCCTCCCCGGGTATTCCTGCAGGGTTGAGAAAGTTGGCGACCACAGTGCTTTTCATGAAGCACTGATCATCCAAAACACGGACTTTCCTTGCAACACGCGGGCAAGTTTCCTTATGACTAGCCAAGAAGGCTTTGGGATGAGAACCTAGCAAGGAACGGCACGCACTCCGGTTCTTCCAAGAAAATTCACTCGGCCTCAGGTTACCTCTCAGGGTAATCCTGGGGTGAATAGAAGACCGGCAACAGGACTGTTTCTCAGGCAGCTCTGAGGACACATCTCTCTGCTTTGTCACTGGGGCAAATTGTGCTGTTCCCGTCCCTCTCCACTTTCACGGTTGACACCTAGCTCATGTACCTGAAGTCCACAAGCAGGTGAAAGAGACATGCCACACACATGTGCCCTTCCATGAAAACACTTTGGCAAGCAGGAGTCCTCCTGAGGTGAATGGTGTGAGCCAGTGAATGATCTAGTTTCACCTACATCACCGTGGATCTTGCAAAGGCCTGACAGTCTTCAAAGGCTGAGAGCACATGTCTCCAGCTGGATCTGAAGTCGACGTGATGCATGCGAGGGGAAGACGTCAGCTATGAATTCTGAGAACACTTGCCATGGCGGTGTTTGTTCCAGTGCAGCTCAGGTTTACAAACTGGGGTCCCCTTGCATTGCCCAGAAGACCAGGGAGAAAACTCGTCCTGAGGATTCTTCCATGCTGTGGCTATCTGGCTCCCCGATGGAGGAAACACATTGCTGCCTGGCCTTCTGCATACCAACAGTAGAGCCCAAAGACCATCATGAGGCATGAGGTTGCTCAGAAGGCACAGATGACACTTTGGGTACACAGTGATTTTCCTCGGAAACTGGTGCAGACGTGAGCGTCCTCAGATATGTGAAAGGCACACCAGCATTACAGCACTTCAGTGGTGAAAGCCTCGGGTCTACTTGTGACCACCAACTTTGCTGATGGAAACACTGCCCCTTACTTTGAGTGTGCCGCTCAGTCGACATTCGCCTTAGCTGAAGCAGTCTGCTGCACGAGCTCCTGGCAAGGAACGGCAGGCGCACTGTTTCTTTCGAGAAAACTCACTCGTCCTCCCGGGCAATTCCTGCAGGGTGTCCAACATGGGCGCCACCCCGTGCCTTTCGTTCAGTTTTCTCGCCCCAAGCCTCCTGCTTCCAAAGGGGCAAAGAATGCTTTAGCCCTCAGGATCCAGTTTCTACGTGCAAAGCCAGCCTGTGGAGCAGCACCTTCTGCCCAGCTACGAGAGAGCCATGCGACACACTAGGCGCTCCTGTGAGGACCCTTTTGTAAGCAGAGGTTCTGCGCGAGGTGACGTGCCTAGTCACCACAGTGCTTCAGTCAGACGATGTCGACTTTGGAACTTTCAATCGCCCAGCAGTGCTTCGGGAGAGGGGTCCATCATATCAGGCTGGTTGTAAAGTCACATTTCTGCTCGAGGTGAAGGGTCGTCAGCTTTGAGTTCATACAATCAATGTTACTCTCCGGATAGGATTCCGGGCAGCTAATATCTAAGCCGGGAGTGTGACATGCATTGCTCATGACACCGGCCCCCACTCTGTTACCAAGACTGGTTTCCAGAGGTGGAGGTCTGGCTCTCCGCCGGAGCAGGCCGTGTGTTGCCCTGCCCTCTGCATGCACAGAGTGGAGGCCAACGACCCATGTGGCTGGAGCTCACTCAGAAGCCGCAGTTGACACTTTGGGTACACCGTGTTCTTCCATGACCTGGGTCCAGGCGCGAGAGACCCTGCAGTCCTGAGAGGCCTACCAGTGTTAAAGCAGTACCTTCACTAAGGCTTCTCAGACAGAGCTGCACTCCCAACACTTTTCACGGCTCTCGAGGACTTTCCTTTGGCAGCATGCGGGCAGGTTTCCGAACCACTAGCCAAGAAGGCTTTGGGATGAGCTCCTAGCGAGGAACTGCACACACCCCCTCGTTCTTGCGAGAAAACTCACTCTTCCTCACTTTGCCTCCCCGGGAACTCCTACGGTGAGTACAAGACGGGCAACAGGACCCTTTTTCAGGCAGCTCTGAGCACCCAGCTCTCCGGGTTGCCAACGGGACAGATTTCGCTTTCCTCGTCCGGCCTCCTTTTCACGGTTGCCACACAGCTCATGTAGTTGACGTTCCGGGAACCAAAGGAGGCCCGTGTCACATACTGTACTTCTTCGCTGAAAGCGCTTTGGAAAGCCAGTGTTCCTCCTGAAGTAAATTGCGCGAGCCAGTGAACGCCTTCATTTCGCCTAGGTCATGGTACATCTCCCGAAGGCCTGGCCACCTTCAGAGGACGACTGCCTATTTCTCCCTCTAGAGGTAAAGTCCTGGTGCTGCTTCAGGGAGCAAGAGGTCAGGTATGAAGTCCGAGAACTCACCGTGTAAGCACGGTGGTTTTCCAAAAGCAGCTCAGGGTTACAAAATGAGGCCCCCTTGCATTGCCCAGAAGCCCCGGTATCAACGTGTTCTTCAGGCTTCCTCTAAGCTCTCCAAATCTAGCTCTCCCATGGAGGAAAAACGTTGTTGCCCAGCCTCCTGCATACAAAACAGTAGAGTCCAAAGACCCATGTGGCTGGATGGTGCTCAGCAGGCACAGATGCCACTTTTGGTACACAGGGACCTTCCTTGGAATACGGTGCAGACGCTCGCATCCTCAGACTTTGAAAGGCACACCCGCATTTACAGCACTTTAGTGGGGAAGGCCTCTTTGAAACTGCTGACTGCGACTCTGCTGGTGGAAACACTGCACCTTACTTTGACTCTGGCGCTCGGCTGACATTCGCCATAGATAAAAGTCCTGTGCTGGATGTGCTCCTAGCAAGGCATTGCAAGCACTCTGTTTCTTTGGGCAAAGTCTCCGTTCCTCCCCGGGTATTCCTGCAGGGTTGAGAAAGTTGGCGACCACAGTGCTTTTCATGAAGCACTGATCATCCAAAACACGGACTTTCCTTGCAACACGCGGGCAAGTTTCCTTATGACTAGCCAAGAAGGCTTTGGGATGAGAACCTAGCAAGGAACGGCACGCACTCCGGTTCTTCCAAGAAAATTCACTCGGCCTCAGGTTACCTCTCAGGGTAATCCTGGGGTGAATAGAAGACCGGCAACAGGACTGTTTCTCAGGCAGCTCTGAGGACACATCTCTCTGCTTTGTCACTGGGGCAAATTGTGCTGTTCCCGTCCCTCTCCACTTTCACGGTTGACACCTAGCTCATGTACCTGAAGTCCACAAGCAGGTGAAAGAGACATGCCACACACATGTGCCCTTCCATGAAAACACTTTGGCAAGCAGGAGTCCTCCTGAGGTGAATGGTGTGAGCCAGTGAATGATCTAGTTTCACCTACATCACCGTGGATCTTGCAAAGGCCTGACAGTCTTCAAAGGCTGAGAGCACATGTCTCCAGCTGGATCTGAAGTCGACGTGATGCATGCGAGGGGAAGACGTCAGCTATGAATTCTGAGAACACTTGCCATGGCGGTGTTTGTTCCAGTGCAGCTCAGGTTTACAAACTGGGGTCCCCTTGCATTGCCCAGAAGACCAGGGAGAAAACTCGTCCTGAGGATTCTTCCATGCTGTGGCTATCTGGCTCCCCGATGGAGGAAACACATTGCTGCCTGGCCTTCTGCATACCAACAGTAGAGCCCAAAGACCATCATGAGGCATGAGGTTGCTCAGAAGGCACAGATGACACTTTGGGTACACAGTGATTTTCCTCGGAAACTGGTGCAGACGTGAGCGTCCTCAGATATGTGAAAGGCACACCAGCATTACAGCACTTCAGTGGTGAAAGCCTCGGGTCTACTTGTGACCACCAACTTTGCTGATGGAAACACTGCCCCTTACTTTGAGTGTGCCGCTCAGTCGACATTCGCCTTAGCTGAAGCAGTCTGCTGCACGAGCTCCTGGCAAGGAACGGCAGGCGCACTGTTTCTTTCGAGAAAACTCACTCGTCCTCCCGGGCAATTCCTGCAGGGTGTCCAACATGGGCGCCACCCCGTGCCTTTCGTTCAGTTTTCTCGCCCCAAGCCTCCTGCTTCCAAAGGGGCAAAGAATGCTTTAGCCCTCAGGATCCAGTTTCTACGTGCAAAGCCAGCCTGTGGAGCAGCACCTTCTGCCCAGCTACGAGAGAGCCATGCGACACACTAGGCGCTCCTGTGAGGACCCTTTTGTAAGCAGAGGTTCTGCGCGAGGTGACGTGCCTAGTCACCACAGTGCTTCAGTCAGGCGATGTCGACTTTGGAACTTTCAATCGCCCAGCAGTGCTTCGGGAGAGGGGTCCATCATATCAGGCTGGTTGTAAAGTCACATTTCTGCTCGAGGTGAAGGGTCGTCAGCTTTGAGTTCATACAATCAATGTTACTCTCCGGATAGGATTCCGGGCAGCTAATATCTAAGCCGGGAGTGTGACATGCATTGCTCATGACACCGGCCCCCACTCTGTTACCAAGACTGGTTTCCAGAGGTGGAGGTCTGGCTCTCCGCCGGAGCAGGCCGTGTGTTGCCCTGCCCTCTGCATGCACAGAGTGGAGGCCAACGACCCATGTGGCTGGAGCTCACTCAGAAGCCGCAGTTGACACTTTGGGTACACCGTGTTCTTCCATGACCTGGGTCCAGGCGCGAGAGACCCTGCAGTCCTGAGAGGCCTACCAGTGTTAAAGCAGTACCTTCACTAAGGCTTCTCAGACAGAGCTGCACTCCCAACACTTTTCACGGCTCTCGAGGACTTTCCTTTGGCAGCATGCGGGCAGGTTTCCGAACCACTAGCCAAGAAGGCTTTGGGATGAGCTCCTAGCGAGGAACTGCACACACCCCCTCGTTCTTGCGAGAAAACTCACTCTTCCTCACTTTGCCTCCCCGGGAACTCCTACGGTGAGTACAAGACGGGCAACAGGACCCTTTTTCAGGCAGCTCTGAGCACCCAGCTCTCCGGGTTGCCAACGGGACAGATTTCGCTTTCCTCGTCCGGCCTCCTTTTCACGGTTGCCACACAGCTCATGTAGTTGACGTTCCGGGAACCAAAGGAGGCCCGTGTCACATACTGTACTTCTTCGCTGAAAGCGCTTTGGAAAGCCAGTGTTCCTCCTGAAGTAAATTGCGCGAGCCAGTGAACGCCTTCGTTTCGCCTAGGTCATGGTACATCTCCCGAAGGCCTGGCCACCTTCAGAGGACGACTGCCTATTTCTCCCTCTAGAGGTAAAGTCCTGGTGCTGCTTCAGGGAGCAAGAGGTCAGGTATGAAGTCCGAGAACTCACCGTGTAAGCACGGTGGTTTTCCAAAAGCAGCTCAGGGTTACAAAATGAGGCCCCCTTGCATTGCCCAGAAGCCCCGGTATCAACGTGTTCTTCAGGCTTCCTCTAAGCTCTCCAAATCTAGCTCTCCCATGGAGGAAAAACGTTGTTGCCCAGCCTCCTGCATACAAAACAGTAGAGTCCAAAGACCCATGTGGCTGGATGGTGCTCAGCAGGCACAGATGCCACTTTTGGTACACAGGGACCTTCCTTGGAATACGGTGCAGACGCTCGCATCCTCAGACTTTGAAAGGCACACCCGCATTTACAGCACTTTAGTGGGGAAGGCCTCTTTGAAACTGCTGACTGCGACTCTGCTGGTGGAAACACTGCACCTTACTTTGACTCTGGCGCTCGGCTGACATTCGCCATAGATAAAAGTCCTGTGCTGGATGTGCTCCTAGCAAGGCATTGCAAGCACTCTGTTTCTTTGGGCAAAGTCTCCGTTCCTCCCCGGGTATTCCTGCAGGGTTGAGAAAGTTGGCGACCACAGTGCTTTTCATGAAGCACTGATCATCCAAAACACGGACTTTCCTTGCAACACGCGGGCAAGTTTCCTTATGACTAGCCAAGAAGGCTTTGGGATGAGAACCTAGCAAGGAACGGCACGCACTCCGGTTCTTCCAAGAAAATTCACTCGGCCTCAGGTTACCTCTCAGGGTAATCCTGGGGTGAATAGAAGACCGGCAACAGGACTGTTTCTCAGGCAGCTCTGAGGACACATCTCTCTGCTTTGTCACTGGGGCAAATTGTGCTGTTCCCGTCCCTCTCCACTTTCACGGTTGACACCTAGCTCATGTACCTGAAGTCCACAAGCAGGTGAAAGAGACATGCCACACACATGTGCCCTTCCATGAAAACACTTTGGCAAGCAGGAGTCCTCCTGAGGTGAATGGTGTGAGCCAGTGAATGATCTAGTTTCACCTACATCACCGTGGATCTTGCAAAGGCCTGACAGTCTTCAAAGGCTGAGAGCACATGTCTCCAGCTGGATCTGAAGTCGACGTGATGCATGCGAGGGGAAGACGTCAGCTATGAATTCTGAGAACACTTGCCATGGCGGTGTTTGTTCCAGTGCAGCTCAGGTTTACAAACTGGGGTCCCCTTGCATTGCCCAGAAGACCAGGGAGAAAACTCGTCCTGAGGATTCTTCCATGCTGTGGCTATCTGGCTCCCCGATGGAGGAAACACATTGCTGCCTGGCCTTCTGCATACCAACAGTAGAGCCCAAAGACCATCATGAGGCATGAGGTTGCTCAGAAGGCACAGATGACACTTTGGGTACACAGTGATTTTCCTCGGAAACTGGTGCAGACGTGAGCGTCCTCAGATATGTGAAAGGCACACCAGCATTACAGCACTTCAGTGGTGAAAGCCTCGGGTCTACTTGTGACCACCAACTTTGCTGATGGAAACACTGCCCCTTACTTTGAGTGTGCCGCTCAGTCGACATTCGCCTTAGCTGAAGCAGTCTGCTGCACGAGCTCCTGGCAAGGAACGGCAGGCGCACTGTTTCTTTCGAGAAAACTCACTCGTCCTCCCGGGCAATTCCTGCAGGGTGTCCAACATGGGCGCCACCCCGTGCCTTTCGTTCAGTTTTCTCGCCCCAAGCCTCCTGCTTCCAAAGGGGCAAAGAATGCTTTAGCCCTCAGGATCCAGTTTCTACGTGCAAAGCCAGCCTGTGGAGCAGCACCTTCTGCCCAGCTACGAGAGAGCCATGCGACACACTAGGCGCTCCTGTGAGGACCCTTTTGTAAGCAGAGGTTCTGCGCGAGGTGACGTGCCTAGTCACCACAGTGCTTCAGTCAGGCGATGTCGACTTTGGAACTTTCAATCGCCCAGCAGTGCTTCGGGAGAGGGGTCCATCATATCAGGCTGGTTGTAAAGTCACATTTCTGCTCGAGGTGAAGGGTCGTCAGCTTTGAGTTCATACAATCAATGTTACTCTCCGGATAGGATTCCGGGCAGCTAATATCTAAGCCGGGAGTGTGACATGCATTGCTCATGACACCGGCCCCCACTCTGTTACCAAGACTGGTTTCCAGAGGTGGAGGTCTGGCTCTCCGCCGGAGCAGGCCGTGTGTTGCCCTGCCCTCTGCATGCACAGAGTGGAGGCCAACGACCCATGTGGCTGGAGCTCACTCAGAAGCCGCAGTTGACACTTTGGGTACACCGTGTTCTTCCATGACCTGGGTCCAGGCGCGAGAGACCCTGCAGTCCTGAGAGGCCTACCAGTGTTAAAGCAGTACCTTCACTAAGGCTTCTCAGACAGAGCTGCACTCCCAACACTTTTCACGGCTCTCGAGGACTTTCCTTTGGCAGCATGCGGGCAGGTTTCCGAACCACTAGCCAAGAAGGCTTTGGGATGAGCTCCTAGCGAGGAACTGCACACACCCCCTCGTTCTTGCGAGAAAACTCACTCTTCCTCACTTTGCCTCCCCGGGAACTCCTACGGTGAGTACAAGACGGGCAACAGGACCCTTTTTCAGGCAGCTCTGAGCACCCAGCTCTCCGGGTTGCCAACGGGACAGATTTCGCTTTCCTCGTCCGGCCTCCTTTTCACGGTTGCCACACAGCTCATGTAGTTGACGTTCCGGGAACCAAAGGAGGCCCGTGTCACATACTGTACTTCTTCGCTGAAAGCGCTTTGGAAAGCCAGTGTTCCTCCTGAAGTAAATTGCGCGAGCCAGTGAACGCCTTCGTTTCGCCTAGGTCATGGTACATCTCCCGAAGGCCTGGCCACCTTCAGAGGACGACTGCCTATTTCTCCCTCTAGAGGTAAAGTCCTGGTGCTGCTTCAGGGAGCAAGAGGTCAGGTATGAAGTCCGAGAACTCACCGTGTAAGCACGGTGGTTTTCCAAAAGCAGCTCAGGGTTACAAAATGAGGCCCCCTTGCATTGCCCAGAAGCCCCGGTATCAACGTGTTCTTCAGGCTTCCTCTAAGCTCTCCAAATCTAGCTCTCCCATGGAGGAAAAACGTTGTTGCCCAGCCTCCTGCATACAAAACAGTAGAGTCCAAAGACCCATGTGGCTGGATGGTGCTCAGCAGGCACAGATGCCACTTTTGGTACACAGGGACCTTCCTTGGAATACGGTGCAGACGCTCGCATCCTCAGACTTTGAAAGGCACACCCGCATTTACAGCACTTTAGTGGGGAAGGCCTCTTTGAAACTGCTGACTGCGACTCTGCTGGTGGAAACACTGCACCTTACTTTGACTCTGGCGCTCGGCTGACATTCGCCATAGATAAAAGTCCTGTGCTGGATGTGCTCCTAGCAAGGCATTGCAAGCACTCTGTTTCTTTGGGCAAAGTCTCCGTTCCTCCCCGGGTATTCCTGCAGGGTTGAGAAAGTTGGCGACCACAGTGCTTTTCATGAAGCACTGATCATCCAAAACACGGACTTTCCTTGCAACACGCGGGCAAGTTTCCTTATGACTAGCCAAGAAGGCTTTGGGATGAGAACCTAGCAAGGAACGGCACGCACTCCGGTTCTTCCAAGAAAATTCACTCGGCCTCAGGTTACCTCTCAGGGTAATCCTGGGGTGAATAGAAGACCGGCAACAGGACTGTTTCTCAGGCAGCTCTGAGGACACATCTCTCTGCTTTGTCACTGGGGCAAATTGTGCTGTTCCCGTCCCTCTCCACTTTCACGGTTGACACCTAGCTCATGTACCTGAAGTCCACAAGCAGGTGAAAGAGACATGCCACACACATGTGCCCTTCCATGAAAACACTTTGGCAAGCAGGAGTCCTCCTGAGGTGAATGGTGTGAGCCAGTGAATGATCTAGTTTCACCTACATCACCGTGGATCTTGCAAAGGCCTGACAGTCTTCAAAGGCTGAGAGCACATGTCTCCAGCTGGATCTGAAGTCGACGTGATGCATGCGAGGGGAAGACGTCAGCTATGAATTCTGAGAACACTTGCCATGGCGGTGTTTGTTCCAGTGCAGCTCAGGTTTACAAACTGGGGTCCCCTTGCATTGCCCAGAAGACCAGGGAGAAAACTCGTCCTGAGGATTCTTCCATGCTGTGGCTATCTGGCTCCCCGATGGAGGAAACACATTGCTGCCTGGCCTTCTGCATACCAACAGTAGAGCCCAAAGACCATCATGAGGCATGAGGTTGCTCAGAAGGCACAGATGACACTTTGGGTACACAGTGATTTTCCTCGGAAACTGGTGCAGACGTGAGCGTCCTCAGATATGTGAAAGGCACACCAGCATTACAGCACTTCAGTGGTGAAAGCCTCGGGTCTACTTGTGACCACCAACTTTGCTGATGGAAACACTGCCCCTTACTTTGAGTGTGCCGCTCAGTCGACATTCGCCTTAGCTGAAGCAGTCTGCTGCACGAGCTCCTGGCAAGGAACGGCAGGCGCACTGTTTCTTTCGAGAAAACTCACTCGTCCTCCCGGGCAATTCCTGCAGGGTGTCCAACATGGGCGCCACCCCGTGCCTTTCGTTCAGTTTTCTCGCCCCAAGCCTCCTGCTTCCAAAGGGGCAAAGAATGCTTTAGCCCTCAGGATCCAGTTTCTACGTGCAAAGCCAGCCTGTGGAGCAGCACCTTCTGCCCAGCTACGAGAGAGCCATGCGACACACTAGGCGCTCCTGTGAGGACCCTTTTGTAAGCAGAGGTTCTGCGCGAGGTGACGTGCCTAGTCACCACAGTGCTTCAGTCAGGCGATGTCGACTTTGGAACTTTCAATCGCCCAGCAGTGCTTCGGGAGAGGGGTCCATCATATCAGGCTGGTTGTAAAGTCACATTTCTGCTCGAGGTGAAGGGTCGTCAGCTTTGAGTTCATACAATCAATGTTACTCTCCGGATAGGATTCCGGGCAGCTAATATCTAAGCCGGGAGTGTGACATGCATTGCTCATGACACCGGCCCCCACTCTGTTACCAAGACTGGTTTCCAGAGGTGGAGGTCTGGCTCTCCGCCGGAGCAGGCCGTGTGTTGCCCTGCCCTCTGCATGCACAGAGTGGAGGCCAACGACCCATGTGGCTGGAGCTCACTCAGAAGCCGCAGTTGACACTTTGGGTACACCGTGTTCTTCCATGACCTGGGTCCAGGCGCGAGAGACCCTGCAGTCCTGAGAGGCCTACCAGTGTTAAAGCAGTACCTTCACTAAGGCTTCTCAGACAGAGCTGCACTCCCAACACTTTTCACGGCTCTCGAGGACTTTCCTTTGGCAGCATGCGGGCAGGTTTCCGAACCACTAGCCAAGAAGGCTTTGGGATGAGCTCCTAGCGAGGAACTGCCCACACCCCCTCGTTCTTGCGAGAAAACTCACTCTTCCTCACTTTGCCTCCCCGGGAACTCCTACGGTGAGTACAAGACGGGCAACAGGACCCTTTTTCAGGCAGCTCTGAGCACCCAGCTCTCCGGGTTGCCAACGGGACAGATTTCGCTTTCCTCGTCCGGCCTCCTTTTCACGGTTGCCACACAGCTCATGTAGTTGACGTTCCGGGAACCAAAGGAGGCCCGTGTCACATACTGTACTTCTTCGCTGAAAGCGCTTTGGAAAGCCAGTGTTCCTCCTGAAGTAAATTGCGCGAGCCAGTGAACGCCTTCGTTTCGCCTAGGTCATGGTACATCTCCCGAAGGCCTGGCCACCTTCAGAGGACGACTGCCTATTTCTCCCTCTAGAGGTAAAGTCCTGGTGCTGCTTCAGGGAGCAAGAGGTCAGGTATGAAGTCCGAGAACTCACCGTGTAAGCACGGTGGTTTTCCAAAAGCAGCTCAGGGTTACAAAATGAGGCCCCCTTGCATTGCCCAGAAGCCCCGGTATCAACGTGTTCTTCAGGCTTCCTCTAAGCTCTCCAAATCTAGCTCTCCCATGGAGGAAAAACGTTGTTGCCCAGCCTCCTGCATACAAAACAGTAGAGTCCAAAGACCCATGTGGCTGGATGGTGCTCAGCAGGCACAGATGCCACTTTTGGTACACAGGGACCTTCCTTGGAATACGGTGCAGACGCTCGCATCCTCAGACTTTGAAAGGCACACCCGCATTTACAGCACTTTAGTGGGGAAGGCCTCTTTGAAACTGCTGACTGCGACTCTGCTGGTGGAAACACTGCACCTTACTTTGACTCTGGCGCTCGGCTGACATTCGCCATAGATAAAAGTCCTGTGCTGGATGTGCTCCTAGCAAGGCATTGCAAGCACTCTGTTTCTTTGGGCAAAGTCTCCGTTCCTCCCCGGGTATTCCTGCAGGGTTGAGAAAGTTGGCGACCACAGTGCTTTTCATGAAGCACTGATCATCCAAAACACGGACTTTCCTTGCAACACGCGGGCAAGTTTCCTTATGACTAGCCAAGAAGGCTTTGGGATGAGAACCTAGCAAGGAACGGCACGCACTCCGGTTCTTCCAAGAAAATTCACTCGGCCTCAGGTTACCTCTCAGGGTAATCCTGGGGTGAATAGAAGACCGGCAACAGGACTGTTTCTCAGGCAGCTCTGAGGACACATCTCTCTGCTTTGTCACTGGGGCAAATTGTGCTGTTCCCGTCCCTCTCCACTTTCACGGTTGACACCTAGCTCATGTACCTGAAGTCCACAAGCAGGTGAAAGAGACATGCCACACACATGTGCCCTTCCATGAAAACACTTTGGCAAGCAGGAGTCCTCCTGAGGTGAATGGTGTGAGCCAGTGAATGATCTAGTTTCACCTACATCACCGTGGATCTTGCAAAGGCCTGACAGTCTTCAAAGGCTGAGAGCACATGTCTCCAGCTGGATCTGAAGTCGACGTGATGCATGCGAGGGGAAGACGTCAGCTATGAATTCTGAGAACACTTGCCATGGCGGTGTTTGTTCCAGTGCAGCTCAGGTTTACAAACTGGGGTCCCCTTGCATTGCCCAGAAGACCAGGGAGAAAACTCGTCCTGAGGATTCTTCCATGCTGTGGCTATCTGGCTCCCCGATGGAGGAAACACATTGCTGCCGGGCCTTCTGCATACCAACAGTAGAGCCCAAAGACCATCATGAGGCATGAGGTTGCTCAGAAGGCACAGATGACACTTTGGGTACACAGTGATTTTCCTCGGAAACTGGTGCAGACGTGAGCGTCCTCAGATATGTGAAAGGCACACCAGCATTACAGCACTTCAGTGGTGAAAGCCTCGGGTCTACTTGTGACCACCAACTTTGCTGATGGAAACACTGCCCCTTACTTTGAGTGTGCCGCTCAGTCGACATTCGCCTTAGCTGAAGCAGTCTGCTGCACGAGCTCCTGGCAAGGAACGGCAGGCGCACTGTTTCTTTCGAGAAAACTCACTCGTCCTCCCGGGCAATTCCTGCAGGGTGTCCAACATGGGCGCCACCCCGTGCCTTTCGTTCAGTTTTCTCGCCCCAAGCCTCCTGCTTCCAAAGGGGCAAAGAATGCTTTAGCCCTCAGGATCCAGTTTCTACGTGCAAAGCCAGCCTGTGGAGCAGCACCTTCTGCCCAGCTACGAGAGAGCCATGCGACACACTAGGCGCTCCTGTGAGGACCCTTTTGTAAGCAGAGGTTCTGCGCGAGGTGACGTGCCTAGTCACCACAGTGCTTCAGTCAGGCGATGTCGACTTTGGAACTTTCAATCGCCCAGCAGTGCTTCGGGAGAGGGGTCCATCATATCAGGCTGGTTGTAAAGTCACATTTCTGCTCGAGGTGAAGGGTCGTCAGCTTTGAGTTCATACAATCAATGTTACTCTCCGGATAGGATTCCGGGCAGCTAATATCTAAGCCGGGAGTGTGACATGCATTGCTCATGACACCGGCCCCCACTCTGTTACCAAGACTGGTTTCCAGAGGTGGAGGTCTGGCTCTCCGCCGGAGCAGGCCGTGTGTTGCCCTGCCCTCTGCATGCACAGAGTGGAGGCCAACGACCCATGTGGCTGGAGCTCACTCAGAAGCCGCAGTTGACACTTTGGGTACACCGTGTTCTTCCATGACCTGGGTCCAGGCGCGAGAGACCCTGCAGTCCTGAGAGGCCTACCAGTGTTAAAGCAGTACCTTCACTAAGGCTTCTCAGACAGAGCTGCACTCCCAACACTTTTCACGGCTCTCGAGGACTTTCCTTTGGCAGCATGCGGGCAGGTTTCCGAACCACTAGCCAAGAAGGCTTTGGGATGAGCTCCTAGCGAGGAACTGCCCACACCCCCTCGTTCTTGCGAGAAAACTCACTCTTCCTCACTTTGCCTCCCCGGGAACTCCTACGGTGAGTACAAGACGGGCAACAGGACCCTTTTTCAGGCAGCTCTGAGCACCCAGCTCTCCGGGTTGCCAACGGGACAGATTTCGCTTTCCTCGTCCGGCCTCCTTTTCACGGTTGCCACACAGCTCATGTAGTTGACGTTCCGGGAACCAAAGGAGGCCCGTGTCACATACTGTACTTCTTCGCTGAAAGCGCTTTGGAAAGCCAGTGTTCCTCCTGAAGTAAATTGCGCGAGCCAGTGAACGCCTTCGTTTCGCCTAGGTCATGGTACATCTCCCGAAGGCCTGGCCACCTTCAGAGGACGACTGCCTATTTCTCCCTCTAGAGGTAAAGTCCTGGTGCTGCTTCAGGGAGCAAGAGGTCAGGTATGAAGTCCGAGAACTCACCGTGTAAGCACGGTGGTTTTCCAAAAGCAGCTCAGGGTTACAAAATGAGGCCCCCTTGCATTGCCCAGAAGCCCCGGTATCAACGTGTTCTTCAGGCTTCCTCTAAGCTCTCCAAATCTAGCTCTCCCATGGAGGAAAAACGTTGTTGCCCAGCCTCCTGCATACAAAACAGTAGAGTCCAAAGACCCATGTGGCTGGATGGTGCTCAGCAGGCACAGATGCCACTTTTGGTACACAGGGACCTTCCTTGGAATACGGTGCAGACGCTCGCATCCTCAGACTTTGAAAGGCACACCCGCATTTACAGCACTTTAGTGGGGAAGGCCTCTTTGAAACTGCTGACTGCGACTCTGCTGGTGGAAACACTGCACCTTACTTTGACTCTGGCGCTCGGCTGACATTCGCCATAGATAAAAGTCCTGTGCTGGATGTGCTCCTAGCAAGGCATTGCAAGCACTCTGTTTCTTTGGGCAAAGTCTCCGTTCCTCCCCGGGTATTCCTGCAGGGTTGAGAAAGTTGGCGACCACAGTGCTTTTCATGAAGCACTGATCATCCAAAACACGGACTTTCCTTGCAACACGCGGGCAAGTTTCCTTATGACTAGCCAAGAAGGCTTTGGGATGAGAACCTAGCAAGGAACGGCACGCACTCCGGTTCTTCCAAGAAAATTCACTCGGCCTCAGGTTACCTCTCAGGGTAATCCTGGGGTGAATAGAAGACCGGCAACAGGACTGTTTCTCAGGCAGCTCTGAGGACACATCTCTCTGCTTTGTCACTGGGGCAAATTGTGCTGTTCCCGTCCCTCTCCACTTTCACGGTTGACACCTAGCTCATGTACCTGAAGTCCACAAGCAGGTGAAAGAGACATGCCACACACATGTGCCCTTCCATGAAAACACTTTGGCAAGCAGGAGTCCTCCTGAGGTGAATGGTGTGAGCCAGTGAATGATCTAGTTTCACCTACATCACCGTGGATCTTGCAAAGGCCTGACAGTCTTCAAAGGCTGAGAGCACATGTCTCCAGCTGGATCTGAAGTCGACGTGATGCATGCGAGGGGAAGACGTCAGCTATGAATTCTGAGAACACTTGCCATGGCGGTGTTTGTTCCAGTGCAGCTCAGGTTTACAAACTGGGGTCCCCTTGCATTGCCCAGAAGACCAGGGAGAAAACTCGTCCTGAGGATTCTTCCATGCTGTGGCTATCTGGCTCCCCGATGGAGGAAACACATTGCTGCCGGGCCTTCTGCATACCAACAGTAGAGCCCAAAGACCATCATGAGGCATGAGGTTGCTCAGAAGGCACAGATGACACTTTGGGTACACAGTGATTTTCCTCGGAAACTGGTGCAGACGTGAGCGTCCTCAGATATGTGAAAGGCACACCAGCATTACAGCACTTCAGTGGTGAAAGCCTCGGGTCTACTTGTGACCACCAACTTTGCTGATGGAAACACTGCCCCTTACTTTGAGTGTGCCGCTCAGTCGACATTCGCCTTAGCTGAAGCAGTCTGCTGCACGAGCTCCTGGCAAGGAACGGCAGGCGCACTGTTTCTTTCGAGAAAACTCACTCGTCCTCCCGGGCAATTCCTGCAGGGTGTCCAACATGGGCGCCACCCCGTGCCTTTCGTTCAGTTTTCTCGCCCCAAGCCTCCTGCTTCCAAAGGGGCAAAGAATGCTTTAGCCCTCAGGATCCAGTTTCTACGTGCAAAGCCAGCCTGTGGAGCAGCACCTTCTGCCCAGCTACGAGAGAGCCATGCGACACACTAGGCGCTCCTGTGAGGACCCTTTTGTAAGCAGAGGTTCTGCGCGAGGTGACGTGCCTAGTCACCACAGTGCTTCAGTCAGGCGATGTCGACTTTGGAACTTTCAATCGCCCAGCAGTGCTTCGGGAGAGGGGTCCATCATATCAGGCTGGTTGTAAAGTCACATTTCTGCTCGAGGTGAAGGGTCGTCAGCTTTGAGTTCATACAATCAATGTTACTCTCCGGATAGGATTCCGGGCAGCTAATATCTAAGCCGGGAGTGTGACATGCATTGCTCATGACACCGGCCCCCACTCTGTTACCAAGACTGGTTTCCAGAGGTGGAGGTCTGGCTCTCCGCCGGAGCAGGCCGTGTGTTGCCCTGCCCTCTGCATGCACAGAGTGGAGGCCAACGACCCATGTGGCTGGAGCTCACTCAGAAGCCGCAGTTGACACTTTGGGTACACCGTGTTCTTCCATGACCTGGGTCCAGGCGCGAGAGACCCTGCAGTCCTGAGAGGCCTACCAGTGTTAAAGCAGTACCTTCACTAAGGCTTCTCAGACAGAGCTGCACTCCCAACACTTTTCACGGCTCTCGAGGACTTTCCTTTGGCAGCATGCGGGCAGGTTTCCGAACCACTAGCCAAGAAGGCTTTGGGATGAGCTCCTAGCGAGGAACTGCCCACACCCCCTCGTTCTTGCGAGAAAACTCACTCTTCCTCACTTTGCCTCCCCGGGAACTCCTACGGTGAGTACAAGACGGGCAACAGGACCCTTTTTCAGGCAGCTCTGAGCACCCAGCTCTCCGGGTTGCCAACGGGACAGATTTCGCTTTCCTCGTCCGGCCTCCTTTTCACGGTTGCCACACAGCTCATGTAGTTGACGTTCCGGGAACCAAAGGAGGCCCGTGTCACATACTGTACTTCTTCGCTGAAAGCGCTTTGGAAAGCCAGTGTTCCTCCTGAAGTAAATTGCGCGAGCCAGTGAACGCCTTCGTTTCGCCTAGGTCATGGTACATCTCCCGAAGGCCTGGCCACCTTCAGAGGACGACTGCCTATTTCTCCCTCTAGAGGTAAAGTCCTGGTGCTGCTTCAGGGAGCAAGAGGTCAGGTATGAAGTCCGAGAACTCACCGTGTAAGCACGGTGGTTTTCCAAAAGCAGCTCAGGGTTACAAAATGAGGCCCCCTTGCATTGCCCAGAAGCCCCGGTATCAACGTGTTCTTCAGGCTTCCTCTAAGCTCTCCAAATCTAGCTCTCCCATGGAGGAAAAACGTTGTTGCCCAGCCTCCTGCATACAAAACAGTAGAGTCCAAAGACCCATGTGGCTGGATGGTGCTCAGCAGGCACAGATGCCACTTTTGGTACACAGGGACCTTCCTTGGAATACGGTGCAGACGCTCGCATCCTCAGACTTTGAAAGGCACACCCGCATTTACAGCACTTTAGTGGGGAAGGCCTCTTTGAAACTGCTGACTGCGACTCTGCTGGTGGAAACACTGCACCTTACTTTGACTCTGGCGCTCGGCTGACATTCGCCATAGATAAAAGTCCTGTGCTGGATGTGCTCCTAGCAAGGCATTGCAAGCACTCTGTTTCTTTGGGCAAAGTCTCCGTTCCTCCCCGGGTATTCCTGCAGGGTTGAGAAAGTTGGCGACCACAGTGCTTTTCATGAAGCACTGATCATCCAAAACACGGACTTTCCTTGCAACACGCGGGCAAGTTTCCTTATGACTAGCCAAGAAGGCTTTGGGATGAGAACCTAGCAAGGAACGGCACGCACTCCGGTTCTTCCAAGAAAATTCACTCGGCCTCAGGTTACCTCTCAGGGTAATCCTGGGGTGAATAGAAGACCGGCAACAGGACTGTTTCTCAGGCAGCTCTGAGGACACATCTCTCTGCTTTGTCACTGGGGCAAATTGTGCTGTTCCCGTCCCTCTCCACTTTCACGGTTGACACCTAGCTCATGTACCTGAAGTCCACAAGCAGGTGAAAGAGACATGCCACACACATGTGCCCTTCCATGAAAACACTTTGGCAAGCAGGAGTCCTCCTGAGGTGAATGGTGTGAGCCAGTGAATGATCTAGTTTCACCTACATCACCGTGGATCTTGCAAAGGCCTGACAGTCTTCAAAGGCTGAGAGCACATGTCTCCAGCTGGATCTGAAGTCGACGTGATGCATGCGAGGGGAAGACGTCAGCTATGAATTCTGAGAACACTTGCCATGGCGGTGTTTGTTCCAGTGCAGCTCAGGTTTACAAACTGGGGTCCCCTTGCATTGCCCAGAAGACCAGGGAGAAAACTCGTCCTGAGGATTCTTCCATGCTGTGGCTATCTGGCTCCCCGATGGAGGAAACACATTGCTGCCGGGCCTTCTGCATACCAACAGTAGAGCCCAAAGACCATCATGAGGCATGAGGTTGCTCAGAAGGCACAGATGACACTTTGGGTACACAGTGATTTTCCTCGGAAACTGGTGCAGACGTGAGCGTCCTCAGATATGTGAAAGGCACACCAGCATTACAGCACTTCAGTGGTGAAAGCCTCGGGTCTACTTGTGACCACCAACTTTGCTGATGGAAACACTGCCCCTTACTTTGAGTGTGCCGCTCAGTCGACATTCGCCTTAGCTGAAGCAGTCTGCTGCACGAGCTCCTGGCAAGGAACGGCAGGCGCACTGTTTCTTTCGAGAAAACTCACTCGTCCTCCCGGGCAATTCCTGCAGGGTGTCCAACATGGGCGCCACCCCGTGCCTTTCGTTCAGTTTTCTCGCCCCAAGCCTCCTGCTTCCAAAGGGGCAAAGAATGCTTTAGCCCTCAGGATCCAGTTTCTACGTGCAAAGCCAGCCTGTGGAGCAGCACCTTCTGCCCAGCTACGAGAGAGCCATGCGACACACTAGGCGCTCCTGTGAGGACCCTTTTGTAAGCAGAGGTTCTGCGCGAGGTGACGTGCCTAGTCACCACAGTGCTTCAGTCAGGCGATGTCGACTTTGGAACTTTCAATCGCCCAGCAGTGCTTCGGGAGAGGGGTCCATCATATCAGGCTGGTTGTAAAGTCACATTTCTGCTCGAGGTGAAGGGTCGTCAGCTTTGAGTTCATACAATCAATGTTACTCTCCGGATAGGATTCCGGGCAGCTAATATCTAAGCCGGGAGTGTGACATGCATTGCTCATGACACCGGCCCCCACTCTGTTACCAAGACTGGTTTCCAGAGGTGGAGGTCTGGCTCTCCGCCGGAGCAGGCCGTGTGTTGCCCTGCCCTCTGCATGCACAGAGTGGAGGCCAACGACCCATGTGGCTGGAGCTCACTCAGAAGCCGCAGTTGACACTTTGGGTACACCGTGTTCTTCCATGACCTGGGTCCAGGCGCGAGAGACCCTGCAGTCCTGAGAGGCCTACCAGTGTTAAAGCAGTACCTTCACTAAGGCTTCTCAGACAGAGCTGCACTCCCAACACTTTTCACGGCTCTCGAGGACTTTCCTTTGGCAGCATGCGGGCAGGTTTCCGAACCACTAGCCAAGAAGGCTTTGGGATGAGCTCCTAGCGAGGAACTGCCCACACCCCCTCGTTCTTGCGAGAAAACTCACTCTTCCTCACTTTGCCTCCCCGGGAACTCCTACGGTGAGTACAAGACGGGCAACAGGACCCTTTTTCAGGCAGCTCTGAGCACCCAGCTCTCCGGGTTGCCAACGGGACAGATTTCGCTTTCCTCGTCCGGCCTCCTTTTCACGGTTGCCACACAGCTCATGTAGTTGACGTTCCGGGAACCAAAGGAGGCCCGTGTCACATACTGTACTTCTTCGCTGAAAGCGCTTTGGAAAGCCAGTGTTCCTCCTGAAGTAAATTGCGCGAGCCAGTGAACGCCTTCGTTTCGCCTAGGTCATGGTACATCTCCCGAAGGCCTGGCCACCTTCAGAGGACGACTGCCTATTTCTCCCTCTAGAGGTAAAGTCCTGGTGCTGCTTCAGGGAGCAAGAGGTCAGGTATGAAGTCCGAGAACTCACCGTGTAAGCACGGTGGTTTTCCAAAAGCAGCTCAGGGTTACAAAATGAGGCCCCCTTGCATTGCCCAGAAGCCCCGGTATCAACGTGTTCTTCAGGCTTCCTCTAAGCTCTCCAAATCTAGCTCTCCCATGGAGGAAAAACGTTGTTGCCCAGCCTCCTGCATACAAAACAGTAGAGTCCAAAGACCCATGTGGCTGGATGGTGCTCAGCAGGCACAGATGCCACTTTTGGTACACAGGGACCTTCCTTGGAATACGGTGCAGACGCTCGCATCCTCAGACTTTGAAAGGCACACCCGCATTTACAGCACTTTAGTGGGGAAGGCCTCTTTGAAACTGCTGACTGCGACTCTGCTGGTGGAAACACTGCACCTTACTTTGACTCTGGCGCTCGGCTGACATTCGCCATAGATAAAAGTCCTGTGCTGGATGTGCTCCTAGCAAGGCATTGCAAGCACTCTGTTTCTTTGGGCAAAGTCTCCGTTCCTCCCCGGGTATTCCTGCAGGGTTGAGAAAGTTGGCGACCACAGTGCTTTTCATGAAGCACTGATCATCCAAAACACGGACTTTCCTTGCAACACGCGGGCAAGTTTCCTTATGACTAGCCAAGAAGGCTTTGGGATGAGAACCTAGCAAGGAACGGCACGCACTCCGGTTCTTCCAAGAAAATTCACTCGGCCTCAGGTTACCTCTCAGGGTAATCCTGGGGTGAATAGAAGACCGGCAACAGGACTGTTTCTCAGGCAGCTCTGAGGACACATCTCTCTGCTTTGTCACTGGGGCAAATTGTGCTGTTCCCGTCCCTCTCCACTTTCACGGTTGACACCTAGCTCATGTACCTGAAGTCCACAAGCAGGTGAAAGAGACATGCCACACACATGTGCCCTTCCATGAAAACACTTTGGCAAGCAGGAGTCCTCCTGAGGTGAATGGTGTGAGCCAGTGAATGATCTAGTTTCACCTACATCACCGTGGATCTTGCAAAGGCCTGACAGTCTTCAAAGGCTGAGAGCACATGTCTCCAGCTGGATCTGAAGTCGACGTGATGCATGCGAGGGGAAGACGTCAGCTATGAATTCTGAGAACACTTGCCATGGCGGTGTTTGTTCCAGTGCAGCTCAGGTTTACAAACTGGGGTCCCCTTGCATTGCCCAGAAGACCAGGGAGAAAACTCGTCCTGAGGATTCTTCCATGCTGTGGCTATCTGGCTCCCCGATGGAGGAAACACATTGCTGCCTGGCCTTCTGCATACCAACAGTAGAGCCCAAAGACCATCATGAGGCATGAGGTTGCTCAGAAGGCACAGATGACACTTTGGGTACACAGTGATTTTCCTCGGAAACTGGTGCAGACGTGAGCGTCCTCAGATATGTGAAAGGCACACCAGCATTACAGCACTTCAGTGGTGAAAGCCTCGGGTCTACTTGTGACCACCAACTTTGCTGATGGAAACACTGCCCCTTACTTTGAGTGTGCCGCTCAGTCGACATTCGCCTTAGCTGAAGCAGTCTGCTGCACGAGCTCCTGGCAAGGAACGGCAGGCGCACTGTTTCTTTCGAGAAAACTCACTCGTCCTCCCGGGCAATTCCTGCAGGGTGTCCAACATGGGCGCCACCCCGTGCCTTTCGTTCAGTTTTCTCGCCCCAAGCCTCCTGCTTCCAAAGGGGCAAAGAATGCTTTAGCCCTCAGGATCCAGTTTCTACGTGCAAAGCCAGCCTGTGGAGCAGCACCTTCTGCCCAGCTACGAGAGAGCCATGCGACACACTAGGCGCTCCTGTGAGGACCCTTTTGTAAGCAGAGGTTCTGCGCGAGGTGACGTGCCTAGTCACCACAGTGCTTCAGTCAGGCGATGTCGACTTTGGAACTTTCAATCGCCCAGCAGTGCTTCGGGAGAGGGGTCCATCATATCAGGCTGGTTGTAAAGACACATTTCTGCTCGAGGTGAAGGGTCGTCAGCTTTGAGTTCATACAATCAATGTTACTCTCCGGATAGGATTCAGGGCAGCTAATATCTAAGCCGGGAGTGTGACATGCATTGCTCATGACACCGGCCCCCACTCTGTTACCAAGACTGGTTTCCAGAGGTGGAGGTCTGGCTCTCCGCCGGAGCAGGCCGTGTGTTGCCCTGCCCTCTGCATGCACAGAGTGGAGGCCAACGACCCATGTGGCTGGAGCTCACTCAGAAGCCGCAGTTGACACTTTGGGTACACCGTGTTCTTCCATGACCTGGGTCCAGGCGCGAGAGACCCTGCAGTCCTGAGAGGCCTACCAGTGTTAAAGCAGTACCTTCACTAAGGCTTCTCAGACAGAGCTGCACTCCCAACACTTTTCACGGCTCTCGAGGACTTTCCTTTGGCAGCATGCGGGCAGGTTTCCGAACCACTAGCCAAGAAGGCTTTGGGATGAGCTCCTAGCGAGGAACTGCCCACACCCCCTCGTTCTTGCGAGAAAACTCACTCTTCCTCACTTTGCCTCCCCGGGAACTCCTACGGTGAGTACAAGACGGGCAACAGGACCCTTTTTCAGGCAGCTCTGAGCACCCAGCTCTCCGGGTTGCCAACGGGACAGATTTCGCTTTTCTCGTCCGGCCTCCTTTTCACGGTTGCCACACAGCTCATGTAGTTGACGTTCCGGGAACCAAAGGAGGCCCGTGTCACATACTGTACTTCTTCGCTGAAAGCGCTTTGGAAAGCCAGTGTTCCTCCTGAAGTAAATTGCGCGAGCCAGTGAACGCCTTCGTTTCGCCTAGGTCATGGTACATCTCCCGAAGGCCTGGCCACCTTCAGAGGACGACTGCCTATTTCTCCCTCTAGAGGTAAAGTCCTGGTGCTGCTTCAGGGAGCAAGAGGTCAGGTATGAAGTCCGAGAACTCACCGTGTAAGCACGGTGGTTTTCCAAAAGCAGCTCAGGGTTACAAAATGAGGCCCCCTTGCATTGCCCAGAAGCCCCGGTATCAACGTGTTCTTCAGGCTTCCTCTAAGCTCTCCAAATCTAGCTCTCCCATGGAGGAAAAACGTTGTTGCCCAGCCTCCTGCATACAAAACAGTAGAGTCCAAAGACCCATGTGGCTGGATGGTGCTCAGCAGGCACAGATGCCACTTTTGGTACACAGGGACCTTCCTTGGAATACGGTGCAGACGCTCGCATCCTCAGACTTTGAAAGGCACACCCGCATTTACAGCACTTTAGTGGGGAAGGCCTCTTTGAAACTGCTGACTGCGACTCTGCTGGTGGAAACACTGCACCTTACTTTGACTCTGGCGCTCGGCTGACATTCGCCATAGATAAAAGTCCTGTGCTGGATGTGCTCCTAGCAAGGCATTGCAAGCACTCTGTTTCTTTGGGCAAAGTCTCCGTTCCTCCCCGGGTATTCCTGCAGGGTTGAGAAAGTTGGCGACCACAGTGCTTTTCATGAAGCACTGATCATCCAAAACACGGACTTTCCTTGCAACACGCGGGCAAGTTTCCTTATGACTAGCCAAGAAGGCTTTGGGATGAGAACCTAGCAAGGAACGGCACGCACTCCGGTTCTTCCAAGAAAATTCACTCGGCCTCAGGTTACCTCTCAGGGTAATCCTGGGGTGAATAGAAGACCGGCAACAGGACTGTTTCTCAGGCAGCTCTGAGGACACATCTCTCTGCTTTGTCACTGGGGCAAATTGTGCTGTTCCCGTCCCTCTCCACTTTCACGGTTGACACCTAGCTCATGTACCTGAAGTCCACAAGCAGGTGAAAGAGACATGCCACACACATGTGCCCTTCCATGAAAACACTTTGGCAAGCAGGAGTCCTCCTGAGGTGAATGGTGTGAGCCAGTGAATGATCTAGTTTCACCTACATCACCGTGGATCTTGCAAAGGCCTGACAGTCTTCAAAGGCTGAGAGCACATGTCTCCAGCTGGATCTGAAGTCGACGTGATGCATGCGAGGGGAAGACGTCAGCTATGAATTCTGAGAACACTTGCCATGGCGGTGTTTGTTCCAGTGCAGCTCAGGTTTACAAACTGGGGTCCCCTTGCATTGCCCAGAAGACCAGGGAGAAAACTCGTCCTGAGGATTCTTCCATGCTGTGGCTATCTGGCTCCCCGATGGAGGAAACACATTGCTGCCTGGCCTTCTGCATACCAACAGTAGAGCCCAAAGACCATCATGCGGCATGAGGTTGCTCAGAAGGCACAGATGACACTTTGGGTACACAGTGATTTTCCTCGGAAACTGGTGCAGACGTGAGCGTCCTCAGATATGTGAAAGGCACACCAGCATTACAGCACTTCAGTGGTGAAAGCCTCGGGTCTACTTGTGACCACCAACTTTGCTGATGGAAACACTGCCCCTTACTTTGAGTGTGCCGCTCAGTCGACATTCGCCTTAGCTGAAGCAGTCTGCTGCACGAGCTCCTGGCAAGGAACGGCAGGCGCACTGTTTCTTTCGAGAAAACTCACTCGTCCTCCCGGGCAATTCCTGCAGGGTGTCCAACATGGGCGCCACCCCGTGCCTTTCGTTCAGTTTTCTCGCCCCAAGCCTCCTGCTTCCAAAGGGGCAAAGAATGCTTTAGCCCTCAGGATCCAGTTTCTACGTGCAAAGCCAGCCTGTGGAGCAGCACCTTCTGCCCAGCTACGAGAGAGCCATGCGACACACTAGGCGCTCCTGTGAGGACCCTTTTGTAAGCAGAGGTTCTGCGCGAGGTGACGTGCCTAGTCACCACAGTGCTTCAGTCAGGCGATGTCGACTTTGGAACTTTCAATCGCCCAGCAGTGCTTCGGGAGAGGGGTCCATCATATCAGGCTGGTTGTAAAGTCACATTTCTGCTCGAGGTGAAGGGTCGTCAGCTTTGAGTTCATACAATCAATGTTACTCTCCGGATAGGATTCCGGGCAGCTAATATCTAAGCCGGGAGTGTGACATGCATTGCTCATGACACCGGCCCCCACTCTGTTACCAAGACTGGTTTCCAGAGGTGGAGGTCTGGCTCTCCGCCGGAGCAGGCCGTGTGTTGCCCTGCCCTCTGCATGCACAGAGTGGAGGCCAACGACCCATGTGGCTGGAGCTCACTCAGAAGCCGCAGTTGACACTTTGGGTACACCGTGTTCTTCCATGACCTGGGTCCAGGCGCGAGAGACCCTGCAGTCCTGAGAGGCCTACCAGTGTTAAAGCAGTACCTTCACTAAGGCTTCTCAGACAGAGCTGCACTCCCAACACTTTTCACGGCTCTCGAGGACTTTCCTTTGGCAGCATGCGGGCAGGTTTCCGAACCACTAGCCAAGAAGGCTTTGGGATGAGCTCCTAGCGAGGAACTGCCCACACCCCCTCGTTCTTGCGAGAAAACTCACTCTTCCTCACTTTGCCTCCCCGGGAACTCCTACGGTGAGTACAAGACGGGCAACAGGACCCTTTTTCAGGCAGCTCTGAGCACCCAGCTCTCCGGGTTGCCAACGGGACAGATTTCGCTTTTCTCGTCCGGCCTCCTTTTCACGGTTGCCACACAGCTCATGTAGTTGACGTTCCGGGAACCAAAGGAGGCCCGTGTCACATACTGTACTTCTTCGCTGAAAGCGCTTTGGAAAGCCAGTGTTCCTCCTGAAGTAAATTGCGCGAGCCAGTGAACGCCTTCGTTTCGCCTAGGTCATGGTACATCTCCCGAAGGCCGAGCCACCTTCAGAGGACGACTGCCTATTTCTCCCTCTAGAGGTAAAGTCCTGGTGCTGCTTCAGGGAGCAAGAGGTCAGGTATGAAGTCCGAGAACTCACCGTGTAAGCACGGTGGTTTTCCAAAAGCAGCTCAGGGTTACAAAATGAGGCCCCCTTGCATTGCCCAGAAGCCCCGGTATCAACGTGTTCTTCAGGCTTCCTCTAAGCTCTCCAAATCTAGCTCTCCCATGGAGGAAAAACGTTGTTGCCCAGCCTCCTGCATACAAAACAGTAGAGTCCAAAGACCCATGTGGCTGGATGGTGCTCAGCAGGCACAGATGCCACTTTTGGTACACAGGGACCTTCCTTGGAATACGGTGCAGACGCTCGCATCCTCAGACTTTGAAAGGCACACCCGCATTTACAGCACTTTAGTGGGGAAGGCCTCTTTGAAACTGCTGACTGCGACTCTGCTGGTGGAAACACTGCACCTTACTTTGACTCTGGCGCTCGGCTGACATTCGCCATAGATAAAAGTCCTGTGCTGGATGTGCTCCTAGCAAGGCATTGCAAGCACTCTGTTTCTTTGGGCAAAGTCTCCGTTCCTCCCCGGGTATTCCTGCAGGGTTGAGAAAGTTGGCGACCACAGTGCTTTTCATGAAGCACTGATCATCCAAAACACGGACTTTCCTTGCAACACGCGGGCAAGTTTCCTTATGACTAGCCAAGAAGGCTTTGGGATGAGAACCTAGCAAGGAACGGCACGCACTCCGGTTCTTCCAAGAAAATTCACTCGGCCTCAGGTTACCTCTCAGGGTAATCCTGGGGTGAATAGAAGACCGGCAACAGGACTGTTTCTCAGGCAGCTCTGAGGACACATCTCTCTGCTTTGTCACTGGGGCAAATTGTGCTGTTCCCGTCCCTCTCCACTTTCACGGTTGACACCTAGCTCATGTACCTGAAGTCCACAAGCAGGTGAAAGAGACATGCCACACACATGTGCCCTTCCATGAAAACACTTTGGCAAGCAGGAGTCCTCCTGAGGTGAATGGTGTGAGCCAGTGAATGATCTAGTTTCACCTACATCACCGTGGATCTTGCAAAGGCCTGACAGTCTTCAAAGGCTGAGAGCACATGTCTCCAGCTGGATCTGAAGTCGACGTGATGCATGCGAGGGGAAGACGTCAGCTATGAATTCTGAGAACACTTGCCATGGCGGTGTTTGTTCCAGTGCAGCTCAGGTTTACAAACTGGGGTCCCCTTGCATTGCCCAGAAGACCAGGGAGAAAACTCGTCCTGAGGATTCTTCCATGCTGTGGCTATCTGGCTCCCCGATGGAGGAAACACATTGCTGCCTGGCCTTCTGCATACCAACAGTAGAGCCCAAAGACCATCATGAGGCATGAGGTTGCTCAGAAGGCACAGATGACACTTTGGGTACACAGTGATTTTCCTCGGAAACTGGTGCAGACGTGAGCGTCCTCAGATATGTGAAAGGCACACCAGCATTACAGCACTTCAGTGGTGAAAGCCTCGGGTCTACTTGTGACCACCAACTTTGCTGATGGAAACACTGCCCCTTACTTTGAGTGTGCCGCTCAGTCGACATTCGCCTTAGCTGAAGCAGTCTGCTGCACGAGCTCCTGGCAAGGAACGGCAGGCGCACTGTTTCTTTCGAGAAAACTCACTCGTCCTCCCGGGCAATTCCTGCAGGGTGTCCAACATGGGCGCCACCCCGTGCCTTTCGTTCAGTTTTCTCGCCCCAAGCCTCCTGCTTCCAAAGGGGCAAAGAATGCTTTAGCCCTCAGGATCCAGTTTCTACGTGCAAAGCCAGCCTGTGGAGCAGCACCTTCTGCCCAGCTACGAGAGAGCCATGCGACACACTAGGCGCTCCTGTGAGGACCCTTTTGTAAGCAGAGGTTCTGCGCGAGGTGACGTGCCTAGTCACCACAGTGCTTCAGTCAGGCGATGTCGACTTTGGAACTTTCAATCGCCCAGCAGTGCTTCGGGAGAGGGGTCCATCATATCAGGCTGGTTGTAAAGTCACATTTCTGCTTGAGGTGAAGGGTCGTCAGCTTTGAGTTCATACAATCAATGTTACTCTCCGGATATGATTCAGGGCAGCTAATATCTAAGCCGGGAGTGTGACATGCATTGCTCATGACACCGGCCCCCACTCTGTTACCAAGACTGGTTTCCAGAGGTGGAGGTCTGGCTCTCCGCCGGAGCAGGCCGTGTGTTGCCCTGCCCTCTGCATGCACAGAGTGGAGGCCAACGACCCATGTGGCTGGAGCTCACTCAGAAGCCGCAGTTGACACTTTGGGTACACCGTGTTCTTCCATGACCTGGGTCCAGGCGCGAGAGACCCTGCAGTCCTGAGAGGCCTACCAGTGTTAAAGCAGTACCTTCACTAAGGCTTCTCAGACAGAGCTGCACTCCCAACACTTTTCACGGCTCTCGAGGACTTTCCTTTGGCAGCATGCGGGCAGGTTTCCGAACCACTAGCCAAGAAGGCTTTGGGATGAGCTCCTAGCGAGGAACTGCCCACACCCCCTCGTTCTTGCGAGAAAACTCACTCTTCCTCACTTTGCCTCCCCGGGAACTCCTACGGTGAGTACAAGACGGGCAACAGGACCCTTTTTCAGGCAGCTCTGAGCACCCAGCTCTCCGGGTTGCCAACGGGACAGATTTCGCTTTTCTCGTCCGGCCTCCTTTTCACGGTTGCCACACAGCTCATGTAGTTGACGTTCCGGGAACCAAAGGAGGCCCGTGTCACATACTGTACTTCTTCGCTGAAAGCGCTTTGGAAAGCCAGTGTTCCTCCTGAAGTAAATTGCGCGAGCCAGTGAACGCCTTCGTTTCGCCTAGGTCATGGTACATCTCCCGAAGGCCTGGCCACCTTCAGAGGACGACTGCCTATTTCTCCCTCTAGAGGTAAAGTCCTGGTGCTGCTTCAGGGAGCAAGAGGTCAGGTATGAAGTCCGAGAACTCACCGTGTAAGCACGGTGGTTTTCCAAAAGCAGCTCAGGGTTACAAAATGAGGCCCCCTTGCATTGCCCAGAAGCCCCGGTATCAACGTGTTCTTCAGGCTTCCTCTAAGCTCTCCAAATCTAGCTCTCCCATGGAGGAAAAACGTTGTTGCCCAGCCTCCTGCATACAAAACAGTAGAGTCCAAAGACCCATGTGGCTGGATGGTGCTCAGCAGGCACAGATGCCACTTTTGGTACACAGGGACCTTCCTTGGAATACGGTGCAGACGCTCGCATCCTCAGACTTTGAAAGGCACACCCGCATTTACAGCACTTTAGTGGGGAAGGCCTCTTTGAAACTGCTGACTGCGACTCTGCTGGTGGAAACACTGCACCTTACTTTGACTCTGGCGCTCGGCTGACATTCGCCATAGATAAAAGTCCTGTGCTGGATGTGCTCCTAGCAAGGCATTGCAAGCACTCTGTTTCTTTGGGCAAAGTCTCCGTTCCTCCCCGGGTATTCCTGCAGGGTTGAGAAAGTTGGCGACCACAGTGCTTTTCATGAAGCACTGATCATCCAAAACACGGACTTTCCTTGCAACACGCGGGCAAGTTTCCTTATGACTAGCCAAGAAGGCTTTGGGATGAGAACCTAGCAAGGAACGGCACGCACTCCGGTTCTTCCAAGAAAATTCACTCGGCCTCAGGTTACCTCTCAGGGTAATCCTGGGGTGAATAGAAGACCGGCAACAGGACTGTTTCTCAGGCAGCTCTGAGGACACATCTCTCTGCTTTGTCACTGGGGCAAATTGTGCTGTTCCCGTCCCTCTCCACTTTCACGGTTGACACCTAGCTCATGTACCTGAAGTCCACAAGCAGGTGAAAGAGACATGCCACACACATGTGCCCTTCCATGAAAACACTTTGGCAAGCAGGAGTCCTCCTGAGGTGAATGGTGTGAGCCAGTGAATGATCTAGTTTCACCTACATCACCGTGGATCTTGCAAAGGCCTGACAGTCTTCAAAGGCTGAGAGCACATGTCTCCAGCTGGATCTGAAGTCGACGTGATGCATGCGAGGGGAAGACGTCAGCTATGAATTCTGAGAACACTTGCCATGGCGGTGTTTGTTCCAGTGCAGCTCAGGTTTACAAACTGGGGTCCCCTTGCATTGCCCAGAAGACCAGGGAGAAAACTCGTCCTGAGGATTCTTCCATGCTGTGGCTACCTGGCTCCCCGATGGAGGAAACACATTGCTGCCGGGCCTTCTGCATACCAACAGTAGAGCCCAAAGACCATCATGCGGCATGAGGTTGCTCAGAAGGCACAGATGACACTTTGGGTACACAGTGATTTTCCTCGGAAACTGGTGCAGACGTGAGCGTCCTCAGATATGTGAAAGGCACACCAGCATTACAGCACTTCAGTGGTGAAAGCCTCGGGTCTACTTGTGACCACCAACTTTGCTGATGGAAACACTGCCCCTTACTTTGAGTGTGCCGCTCAGTCGACATTCGCCTTAGCTGAAGCAGTCTGCTGCACGAGCTCCTGGCAAGGAACGGCAGGCGCACTGTTTCTTTCGAGAAAACTCACTCGTCCTCCCGGGCAATTCCTGCAGGGTGTCCAACATGGGCGCCACCCCGTGCCTTTCGTTCAGTTTTCTCGCCCCAAGCCTCCTGCTTCCAAAGGGGCAAAGAATGCTTTAGCCCTCAGGATCCAGTTTCTACGTGCAAAGCCAGCCTGTGGAGCAGCACCTTCTGCCCAGCTACGAGAGAGCCATGCGACACACTAGGCGCTCCTGTGAGGACCCTTTTGTAAGCAGAGGTTCTGCGCGAGGTGACGTGCCTAGTCACCACAGTGCTTCAGTCAGGCGATGTCGACTTTGGAACTTTCAATCGCCCAGCAGTGCTTCGGGAGAGGGGTCCATCATATCAGACTGGTTGTAAAGTCACATTTCTGCTTGAGGTGAAGGGTCGTCAGCTTTGAGTTCATACAATCAATGTTACTCTCCGGATATGATTCCGGGCAGCTAATATCTAAGCCGGGAGTGTGACATGCATTGCTCATGACACCGGCCCCCACTCTGTTACCAAGACTGGTTTCCAGAGGTGGAGGTCTGGCTCTCCGCCGGAGCAGGCCGTGTGTTGCCCTGCCCTCTGCATGCACAGAGTGGAGGCCAACGACCCATGTGGCTGGAGCTCACTCAGAAGCCGCAGTTGACACTTTGGGTACACCGTGTTCTTCCATGACCTGGGTCCAGGCGCGAGAGACCCTGCAGTCCTGAGAGGCCTACCAGTGTTAAAGCAGTACCTTCACTAAGGCTTCTCAGACAGAGCTGCACTCCCAACACTTTTCACGGCTCTCGAGGACTTTCCTTTGGCAGCATGCGGGCAGGTTTCCGAACCACTAGCCAAGAAGGCTTTGGGATGAGCTCCTAGCGAGGAACTGCCCACACCCCCTCGTTCTTGCGAGAAAACTCACTCTTCCTCACTTTGCCTCCCCGGGAACTCCTACGGTGAGTACAAGACGGGCAACAGGACCCTTTTTCAGGCAGCTCTGAGCACCCAGCTCTCCGGGTTGCCAACGGGACAGATTTCGCTTTTCTCGTCCGGCCTCCTTTTCACGGTTGCCACACAGCTCATGTAGTTGACGTTCCGGGAACCAAAGGAGGCCCGTGTCACATACTGTACTTCTTCGCTGAAAGCGCTTTGGAAAGCCAGTGTTCCTCCTGAAGTAAATTGCGCGAGCCAGTGAACGCCTTCGTTTCGCCTAGGTCATGGTACATCTCCCGAAGGCCTGGCCACCTTCAGAGGACGACTGCCTATTTCTCCCTCTAGAGGTAAAGTCCTGGTGCTGCTTCAGGGAGCAAGAGGTCAGGTATGAAGTCCGAGAACTCACCGTGTAAGCACGGTGGTTTTCCAAAAGCAGCTCAGGGTTACAAAATGAGGCCCCCTTGCATTGCCCAGAAGCCCCGGTATCAACGTGTTCTTCAGGCTTCCTCTAAGCTCTCCAAATCTAGCTCTCCCATGGAGGAAAAACGTTGTTGCCCAGCCTCCTGCATACAAAACAGTAGAGTCCAAAGACCCATGTGGCTGGATGGTGCTCAGCAGGCACAGATGCCACTTTTGGTACACAGGGACCTTCCTTGGAATACGGTGCAGACGCTCGCATCCTCAGACTTTGAAAGGCACACCCGCATTTACAGCACTTTAGTGGGGAAGGCCTCTTTGAAACTGCTGACTGCGACTCTGCTGGTGGAAACACTGCACCTTACTTTGACTCTGGCGCTCGGCTGACATTCGCCATAGATAAAAGTCCTGTGCTGGATGTGCTCCTAGCAAGGCATTGCAAGCACTCTGTTTCTTTGGGCAAAGTCTCCGTTCCTCCCCGGGTATTCCTGCAGGGTTGAGAAAGTTGGCGACCACAGTGCTTTTCATGAAGCACTGATCATCCAAAACACGGACTTTCCTTGCAACACGCGGGCAAGTTTCCTTATGACTAGCCAAGAAGGCTTTGGGATGAGAACCTAGCAAGGAACGGCACGCACTCCGGTTCTTCCAAGAAAATTCACTCGGCCTCAGGTTACCTCTCAGGGTAATCCTGGGGTGAATAGAAGACCGGCAACAGGACTGTTTCTCAGGCAGCTCTGAGGACACATCTCTCTGCTTTGTCACTGGGGCAAATTGTGCTGTTCCCGTCCCTCTCCACTTTCACGGTTGACACCTAGCTCATGTACCTGAAGTCCACAAGCAGGTGAAAGAGACATGCCACACACATGTGCCCTTCCATGAAAACACTTTGGCAAGCAGGAGTCCTCCTGAGGTGAATGGTGTGAGCCAGTGAATGATCTAGTTTCACCTACATCACCGTGGATCTTGCAAAGGCCTGACAGTCTTCAAAGGCTGAGAGCACATGTCTCCAGCTGGATCTGAAGTCGACGTGATGCATGCGAGGGGAAGACGTCAGCTATGAATTCTGAGAACACTTGCCATGGCGGTGTTTGTTCCAGTGCAGCTCAGGTTTACAAACTGGGGTCCCCTTGCATTGCCCAGAAGACCAGGGAGAAAACTCGTCCTGAGGATTCTTCCATGCTGTGGCTACCTGGCTCCCCGATGGAGGAAACACATTGCTGCCGGGCCTTCTGCATACCAACAGTAGAGCCCAAAGACCATCATGCGGCATGAGGTTGCTCAGAAGGCACAGATGACACTTTGGGTACACAGTGATTTTCCTCGGAAACTGGTGCAGACGTGAGCGTCCTCAGATATGTGAAAGGCACACCAGCATTACAGCACTTCAGTGGTGAAAGCCTCGGGTCTACTTGTGACCACCAACTTTGCTGATGGAAACACTGCCCCTTACTTTGAGTGTGCCGCTCAGTCGACATTCGCCTTAGCTGAAGCAGTCTGCTGCACGAGCTCCTGGCAAGGAACGGCAGGCGCACTGTTTCTTTCGAGAAAACTCACTCGTCCTCCCGGGCAATTCCTGCAGGGTGTCCAACATGGGCGCCACCCCGTGCCTTTCGTTCAGTTTTCTCGCCCCAAGCCTCCTGCTTCCAAAGGGGCAAAGAATGCTTTAGCCCTCAGGATCCAGTTTCTACGTGCAAAGCCAGCCTGTGGAGCAGCACCTTCTGCCCAGCTACGAGAGAGCCATGCGACACACTAGGCGCTCCTGTGAGGACCCTTTTGTAAGCAGAGGTTCTGCGCGAGGTGACGTGCCTAGTCACCACAGTGCTTCAGTCAGGCGATGTCGACTTTGGAACTTTCAATCGCCCAGCAGTGCTTCGGGAGAGGGGTCCATCATATCAGGCTGGTTGTAAAGTCACATTTCTGCTCGAGGTGAAGGGTCGTCAGCTTTGAGTTCATACAATCAATGTTACTCTCCGGATATGATTCAGGGCAGCTAATATCTAAGCCGGGAGTGTGACATGCATTGCTCATGACACCGGCCCCCACTCTGTTACCAAGACTGGTTTCCAGAGGTGGAGGTCTGGCTCTCCGCCGGAGCAGGCCGTGTGTTGCCCTGCCCTCTGCATGCACAGAGTGGAGGCCAACGACCCATGTGGCTGGAGCTCACTCAGAAGCCGCAGTTGACACTTTGGGTACACCGTGTTCTTCCATGACCTGGGTCCAGGCGCGAGAGACCCTGCAGTCCTGAGAGGCCTACCAGTGTTAAAGCAGTACCTTCACTAAGGCTTCTCAGACAGAGCTGCACTCCCAACACTTTTCACGGCTCTCGAGGACTTTCCTTTGGCAGCATGCGGGCAGGTTTCCGAACCACTAGCCAAGAAGGCTTTGGGATGAGCTCCTAGCGAGGAACTGCCCACACCCCCTCGTTCTTGCGAGAAAACTCACTCTTCCTCACTTTGCCTCCCCGGGAACTCCTACGGTGAGTACAAGACGGGCAACAGGACCCTTTTTCAGGCAGCTCTGAGCACCCAGCTCTCCGGGTTGCCAACGGGACAGATTTCGCTTTTCTCGTCCGGCCTCCTTTTCACGGTTGCCACACAGCTCATGTAGTTGACGTTCCGGGAACCAAAGGAGGCCCGTGTCACATACTGTACTTCTTCGCTGAAAGCGCTTTGGAAAGCCAGTGTTCCTCCTGAAGTAAATTGCGCGAGCCAGTGAACGCCTTCGTTTCGCCTAGGTCATGGTACATCTCCCGAAGGCCTGGCCACCTTCAGAGGACGACTGCCTATTTCTCCCTCTAGAGGTAAAGTCCTGGTGCTGCTTCAGGGAGCAAGAGGTCAGGTATGAAGTCCGAGAACTCACCGTGTAAGCACGGTGGTTTTCCAAAAGCAGCTCAGGGTTACAAAATGAGGCCCCCTTGCATTGCCCAGAAGCCCCGGTATCAACGTGTTCTTCAGGCTTCCTCTAAGCTCTCCAAATCTAGCTCTCCCATGGAGGAAAAACGTTGTTGCCCAGCCTCCTGCATACAAAACAGTAGAGTCCAAAGACCCATGTGGCTGGATGGTGCTCAGCAGGCACAGATGCCACTTTTGGTACACAGGGACCTTCCTTGGAATACGGTGCAGACGCTCGCATCCTCAGACTTTGAAAGGCACACCCGCATTTACAGCACTTTAGTGGGGAAGGCCTCTTTGAAACTGCTGACTGCGACTCTGCTGGTGGAAACACTGCACCTTACTTTGACTCTGGCGCTCGGCTGACATTCGCCATAGATAAAAGTCCTGTGCTGGATGTGCTCCTAGCAAGGCATTGCAAGCACTCTGTTTCTTTGGGCAAAGTCTCCGTTCCTCCCCGGGTATTCCTGCAGGGTTGAGAAAGTTGGCGACCACAGTGCTTTTCATGAAGCACTGATCATCCAAAACACGGACTTTCCTTGCAACACGCGGGCAAGTTTCCTTATGACTAGCCAAGAAGGCTTTGGGATGAGAACCTAGCAAGGAACGGCACGCACTCCGGTTCTTCCAAGAAAATTCACTCGGCCTCAGGTTACCTCTCAGGGTAATCCTGGGGTGAATAGAAGACCGGCAACAGGACTGTTTCTCAGGCAGCTCTGAGGACACATCTCTCTGCTTTGTCACTGGGGCAAATTGTGCTGTTCCCGTCCCTCTCCACTTTCACGGTTGACACCTAGCTCATGTACCTGAAGTCCACAAGCAGGTGAAAGAGACATGCCACACACATGTGCCCTTCCATGAAAACACTTTGGCAAGCAGGAGTCCTCCTGAGGTGAATGGTGTGAGCCAGTGAATGATCTAGTTTCACCTACATCACCGTGGATCTTGCAAAGGCCTGACAGTCTTCAAAGGCTGAGAGCACATGTCTCCAGCTGGATCTGAAGTCGACGTGATGCATGCGAGGGGAAGACGTCAGCTATGAATTCTGAGAACACTTGCCATGGCGGTGTTTGTTCCAGTGCAGCTCAGGTTTACAAACTGGGGTCCCCTTGCATTGCCCAGAAGACCAGGGAGAAAACTCGTCCTGAGGATTCTTCCATGCTGTGGCTACCTGGCTCCCCGATGGAGGAAACACATTGCTGCCGGGCCTTCTGCATACCAACAGTAGAGCCCAAAGACCATCATGCGGCATGAGGTTGCTCAGAAGGCACAGATGACACTTTGGGTACACAGTGATTTTCCTCGGAAACTGGTGCAGACGTGAGCGTCCTCAGATATGTGAAAGGCACACCAGCATTACAGCACTTCAGTGGTGAAAGCCTCGGGTCTACTTGTGACCACCAACTTTGCTGATGGAAACACTGCCCCTTACTTTGAGTGTGCCGCTCAGTCGACATTCGCCTTAGCTGAAGCAGTCTGCTGCACGAGCTCCTGGCAAGGAACGGCAGGCGCACTGTTTCTTTCGAGAAAACTCACTCGTCCTCCCGGGCAATTCCTGCAGGGTGTCCAACATGGGCGCCACCCCGTGCCTTTCGTTCAGTTTTCTCGCCCCAAGCCTCCTGCTTCCAAAGGGGCAAAGAATGCTTTAGCCCTCAGGATCCAGTTTCTACGTGCAAAGCCAGCCTGTGGAGCAGCACCTTCTGCCCAGCTACGAGAGAGCCATGCGACACACTAGGCGCTCCTGTGAGGACCCTTTTGTAAGCAGAGGTTCTGCGCGAGGTGACGTGCCTAGTCACCACAGTGCTTCAGTCAGGCGATGTCGACTTTGGAACTTTCAATCGCCCAGCAGTGCTTCGGGAGAGGGGTCCATCATATCAGGCTGGTTGTAAAGTCACATTTCTGCTCGAGGTGAAGGGTCGTCAGCTTTGAGTTCATACAATCAATGTTACTCTCCGGATATGATTCAGGGCAGCTAATATCTAAGCCGGGAGTGTGACATGCATTGCTCATGACACCGGCCCCCACTCTGTTACCAAGACTGGTTTCCAGAGGTGGAGGTCTGGCTCTCCGCCGGAGCAGGCCGTGTGTTGCCCTGCCCTCTGCATGCACAGAGTGGAGGCCAACGACCCATGTGGCTGGAGCTCACTCAGAAGCCGCAGTTGACACTTTGGGTACACCGTGTTCTTCCATGACCTGGGTCCAGGCGCGAGAGACCCTGCAGTCCTGAGAGGCCTACCAGTGTTAAAGCAGTACCTTCACTAAGGCTTCTCAGACAGAGCTGCACTCCCAACACTTTTCACGGCTCTCGAGGACTTTCCTTTGGCAGCATGCGGGCAGGTTTCCGAACCACTAGCCAAGAAGGCTTTGGGATGAGCTCCTAGCGAGGAACTGCCCACACCCCCTCGTTCTTGCGAGAAAACTCACTCTTCCTCACTTTGCCTCCCCGGGAACTCCTACGGTGAGTACAAGACGGGCAACAGGACCCTTTTTCAGGCAGCTCTGAGCACCCAGCTCTCCGGGTTGCCAACGGGACAGATTTCGCTTTTCTCGTCCGGCCTCCTTTTCACGGTTGCCACACAGCTCATGTAGTTGACGTTCCGGGAACCAAAGGAGGCCCGTGTCACATACTGTACTTCTTCGCTGAAAGCGCTTTGGAAAGCCAGTGTTCCTCCTGAAGTAAATTGCGCGAGCCAGTGAACGCCTTCGTTTCGCCTAGGTCATGGTACATCTCCCGAAGGCCTGGCCACCTTCAGAGGACGACTGCCTATTTCTCCCTCTAGAGGTAAAGTCCTGGTGCTGCTTCAGGGAGCAAGAGGTCAGGTATGAAGTCCGAGAACTCACCGTGTAAGCACGGTGGTTTTCCAAAAGCAGCTCAGGGTTACAAAATGAGGCCCCCTTGCATTGCCCAGAAGCCCCGGTATCAACGTGTTCTTCAGGCTTCCTCTAAGCTCTCCAAATCTAGCTCTCCCATGGAGGAAAAACGTTGTTGCCCAGCCTCCTGCATACAAAACAGTAGAGTCCAAAGACCCATGTGGCTGGATGGTGCTCAGCAGGCACAGATGCCACTTTTGGTACACAGGGACCTTCCTTGGAATACGGTGCAGACGCTCGCATCCTCAGACTTTGAAAGGCACACCCGCATTTACAGCACTTTAGTGGGGAAGGCCTCTTTGAAACTGCTGACTGCGACTCTGCTGGTGGAAACACTGCACCTTACTTTGACTCTGGCGCTCGGCTGACATTCGCCATAGATAAAAGTCCTGTGCTGGATGTGCTCCTAGCAAGGCATTGCAAGCACTCTGTTTCTTTGGGCAAAGTCTCCGTTCCTCCCCGGGTATTCCTGCAGGGTTGAGAAAGTTGGCGACCACAGTGCTTTTCATGAAGCACTGATCATCCAAAACACGGACTTTCCTTGCAACACGCGGGCAAGTTTCCTTATGACTAGCCAAGAAGGCTTTGGGATGAGAACCTAGCAAGGAACGGCACGCACTCCGGTTCTTCCAAGAAAATTCACTCGGCCTCAGGTTACCTCTCAGGGTAATCCTGGGGTGAATAGAAGACCGGCAACAGGACTGTTTCTCAGGCAGCTCTGAGGACACATCTCTCTGCTTTGTCACTGGGGCAAATTGTGCTGTTCCCGTCCCTCTCCACTTTCACGGTTGACACCTAGCTCATGTACCTGAAGTCCACAAGCAGGTGAAAGAGACATGCCACACACATGTGCCCTTCCATGAAAACACTTTGGCAAGCAGGAGTCCTCCTGAGGTGAATGGTGTGAGCCAGTGAATGATCTAGTTTCACCTACATCACCGTGGATCTTGCAAAGGCCTGACAGTCTTCAAAGGCTGAGAGCACATGTCTCCAGCTGGATCTGAAGTCGACGTGATGCATGCGAGGGGAAGACGTCAGCTATGAATTCTGAGAACACTTGCCATGGCGGTGTTTGTTCCAGTGCAGCTCAGGTTTACAAACTGGGGTCCCCTTGCATTGCCCAGAAGACCAGGGAGAAAACTCGTCCTGAGGATTCTTCCATGCTGTGGCTACCTGGCTCCCCGATGGAGGAAACACATTGCTGCCGGGCCTTCTGCATACCAACAGTAGAGCCCAAAGACCATCATGCGGCATGAGGTTGCTCAGAAGGCACAGATGACACTTTGGGTACACAGTGATTTTCCTCGGAAACTGGTGCAGACGTGAGCGTCCTCAGATATGTGAAAGGCACACCAGCATTACAGCACTTCAGTGGTGAAAGCCTCGGGTCTACTTGTGACCACCAACTTTGCTGATGGAAACACTGCCCCTTACTTTGAGTGTGCCGCTCAGTCGACATTCGCCTTAGCTGAAGCAGTCTGCTGCACGAGCTCCTGGCAAGGAACGGCAGGCGCACTGTTTCTTTCGAGAAAACTCACTCGTCCTCCCGGGCAATTCCTGCAGGGTGTCCAACATGGGCGCCACCCCGTGCCTTTCGTTCAGTTTTCTCGCCCCAAGCCTCCTGCTTCCAAAGGGGCAAAGAATGCTTTAGCCCTCAGGATCCAGTTTCTACGTGCAAAGCCAGCCTGTGGAGCAGCACCTTCTGCCCAGCTACGAGAGAGCCATGCGACACACTAGGCGCTCCTGTGAGGACCCTTTTGTAAGCAGAGGTTCTGCGCGAGGTGACGTGCCTAGTCACCACAGTGCTTCAGTCAGGCGATGTCGACTTTGGAACTTTCAATCGCCCAGCAGTGCTTCGGGAGAGGGGTCCATCATATCAGGCTGGTTGTAAAGTCACATTTCTGCTCGAGGTGAAGGGTCGTCAGCTTTGAGTTCATACAATCAATGTTACTCTCCGGATAGGATTCCGGGCAGCTAATATCTAAGCCGGGAGTGTGACATGCATTGCTCATGACACCGGCCCCCACTCTGTTACCAAGACTGGTTTCCAGAGGTGGAGGTCTGGCTCTCCGCCGGAGCAGGCCGTGTGTTGCCCTGCCCTCTGCATGCACAGAGTGGAGGCCAACGACCCATGTGGCTGGAGCTCACTCAGAAGCCGCAGTTGACACTTTGGGTACACCGTGTTCTTCCATGACCTGGGTCCAGGCGCGAGAGACCCTGCAGTCCTGAGAGGCCTACCAGTGTTAAAGCAGTACCTTCACTAAGGCTTCTCAGACAGAGCTGCACTCCCAACACTTTTCACGGCTCTCGAGGACTTTCCTTTGGCAGCATGCGGGCAGGTTTCCGAACCACTAGCCAAGAAGGCTTTGGGATGAGCTCCTAGCGAGGAACTGCCCACACCCCCTCGTTCTTGCGAGAAAACTCACTCTTCCTCACTTTGCCTCCCCGGGAACTCCTACGGTGAGTACAAGACGGGCAACAGGACCCTTTTTCAGGCAGCTCTGAGCACCCAGCTCTCCGGGTTGCCAACGGGACAGATTTCGCTTTTCTCGTCCGGCCTCCTTTTCACGGTTGCCACACAGCTCATGTAGTTGACGTTCCGGGAACCAAAGGAGGCCCGTGTCACATACTGTACTTCTTCGCTGAAAGCGCTTTGGAAAGCCAGTGTTCCTCCTGAAGTAAATTGCGCGAGCCAGTGAACGCCTTCGTTTCGCCTAGGTCATGGTACATCTCCCGAAGGCCTAGCCACCTTCAGAGGACGACTGCCTATTTCTCCCTCTAGAGGTAAAGTCCTGGTGCTGCTTCAGGGAGCAAGAGGTCAGGTATGAAGTCCGAGAACTCACCGTGTAAGCACGGTGGTTTTCCAAAAGCAGCTCAGGGTTACAAAATGAGGCCCCCTTGCATTGCCCAGAAGCCCCGGTATCAACGTGTTCTTCAGGCTTCCTCTAAGCTCTCCAAATCTAGCTCTCCCATGGAGGAAAAACGTTGTTGCCCAGCCTCCTGCATACAAAACAGTAGAGTCCAAAGACCCATGTGGCTGGATGGTGCTCAGCAGGCACAGATGCCACTTTTGGTACACAGGGACCTTCCTTGGAATACGGTGCAGACGCTCGCATCCTCAGACTTTGAAAGGCACACCCGCATTTACAGCACTTTAGTGGGGAAGGCCTCTTTGAAACTGCTGACTGCGACTCTGCTGGTGGAAACACTGCACCTTACTTTGACTCTGGCGCTCGGCTGACATTCGCCATAGATAAAAGTCCTGTGCTGGATGTGCTCCTAGCAAGGCATTGCAAGCACTCTGTTTCTTTGGGCAAAGTCTCCGTTCCTCCCCGGGTATTCCTGCAGGGTTGAGAAAGTTGGCGACCACAGTGCTTTTCATGAAGCACTGATCATCCAAAACACGGACTTTCCTTGCAACACGCGGGCAAGTTTCCTTATGACTAGCCAAGAAGGCTTTGGGATGAGAACCTAGCAAGGAACGGCACGCACTCCGGTTCTTCCAAGAAAATTCACTCGGCCTCAGGTTACCTCTCAGGGTAATCCTGGGGTGAATAGAAGACCGGCAACAGGACTGTTTCTCAGGCAGCTCTGAGGACACATCTCTCTGCTTTGTCACTGGGGCAAATTGTGCTGTTCCCGTCCCTCTCCACTTTCACGGTTGACACCTAGCTCATGTACCTGAAGTCCACAAGCAGGTGAAAGAGACATGCCACACACATGTGCCCTTCCATGAAAACACTTTGGCAAGCAGGAGTCCTCCTGAGGTGAATGGTGTGAGCCAGTGAATGATCTAGTTTCACCTACATCACCGTGGATCTTGCAAAGGCCTGACAGTCTTCAAAGGCTGAGAGCACATGTCTCCAGCTGGATCTGAAGTCGACGTGATGCATGCGAGGGGAAGACGTCAGCTATGAATTCTGAGAACACTTGCCATGGCGGTGTTTGTTCCAGTGCAGCTCAGGTTTACAAACTGGGGTCCCCTTGCATTGCCCAGAAGACCAGGGAGAAAACTCGTCCTGAGGATTCTTCCATGCTGTGGCTACCTGGCTCCCCGATGGAGGAAACACATTGCTGCCGGGCCTTCTGCATACCAACAGTAGAGCCCAAAGACCATCATGCGGCATGAGGTTGCTCAGAAGGCACAGATGACACTTTGGGTACACAGTGATTTTCCTCGGAAACTGGTGCAGACGTGAGCGTCCTCAGATATGTGAAAGGCACACCAGCATTACAGCACTTCAGTGGTGAAAGCCTCGGGTCTACTTGTGACCACCAACTTTGCTGATGGAAACACTGCCCCTTACTTTGAGTGTGCCGCTCAGTCGACATTCGCCTTAGCTGAAGCAGTCTGCTGCACGAGCTCCTGGCAAGGAACGGCAGGCGCACTGTTTCTTTCGAGAAAACTCACTCGTCCTCCCGGGCAATTCCTGCAGGGTGTCCAACATGGGCGCCACCCCGTGCCTTTCGTTCAGTTTTCTCGCCCCAAGCCTCCTGCTTCCAAAGGGGCAAAGAATGCTTTAGCCCTCAGGATCCAGTTTCTACGTGCAAAGCCAGCCTGTGGAGCAGCACCTTCTGCCCAGCTACGAGAGAGCCATGCGACACACTAGGCGCTCCTGTGAGGACCCTTTTGTAAGCAGAGGTTCTGCGCGAGGTGACGTGCCTAGTCACCACAGTGCTTCAGTCAGGCGATGTCGACTTTGGAACTTTCAATCGCCCAGCAGTGCTTCGGGAGAGGGGTCCATCATATCAGGCTGGTTGTAAAGTCACATTTCTGCTCGAGGTGAAGGGTCGTCAGCTTTGAGTTCATACAATCAATGTTACTCTCCGGATAGGATTCCGGGCAGCTAATATCTAAGCCGGGAGTGTGACATGCATTGCTCATGACACCGGCCCCCACTCTGTTACCAAGACTGGTTTCCAGAGGTGGAGGTCTGGCTCTCCGCCGGAGCAGGCCGTGTGTTGCCCTGCCCTCTGCATGCACAGAGTGGAGGCCAACGACCCATGTGGCTGGAGCTCACTCAGAAGCCGCAGTTGACACTTTGGGTACACCGTGTTCTTCCATGACCTGGGTCCAGGCGCGAGAGACCCTGCAGTCCTGAGAGGCCTACCAGTGTTAAAGCAGTACCTTCACTAAGGCTTCTCAGACAGAGCTGCACTCCCAACACTTTTCACGGCTCTCGAGGACTTTCCTTTGGCAGCATGCGGGCAGGTTTCCGAACCACTAGCCAAGAAGGCTTTGGGATGAGCTCCTAGCGAGGAACTGCCCACACCCCCTCGTTCTTGCGAGAAAACTCACTCTTCCTCACTTTGCCTCCCCGGGAACTCCTACGGTGAGTACAAGACGGGCAACAGGACCCTTTTTCAGGCAGCTCTGAGCACCCAGCTCTCCGGGTTGCCAACGGGACAGATTTCGCTTTTCTCGTCCGGCCTCCTTTTCACGGTTGCCACACAGCTCATGTAGTTGACGTTCCGGGAACCAAAGGAGGCCCGTGTCACATACTGTACTTCTTCGCTGAAAGCGCTTTGGAAAGCCAGTGTTCCTCCTGAAGTAAATTGCGCGAGCCAGTGAACGCCTTCGTTTCGCCTAGGTCATGGTACATCTCCCGAAGGCCTAGCCACCTTCAGAGGACGACTGCCTATTTCTCCCTCTAGAGGTAAAGTCCTGGTGCTGCTTCAGGGAGCAAGAGGTCAGGTATGAAGTCCGAGAACTCACCGTGTAAGCACGGTGGTTTTCCAAAAGCAGCTCAGGGTTACAAAATGAGGCCCCCTTGCATTGCCCAGAAGCCCCGGTATCAACGTGTTCTTCAGGCTTCCTCTAAGCTCTCCAAATCTAGCTCTCCCATGGAGGAAAAACGTTGTTGCCCAGCCTCCTGCATACAAAACAGTAGAGTCCAAAGACCCATGTGGCTGGATGGTGCTCAGCAGGCACAGATGCCACTTTTGGTACACAGGGACCTTCCTTGGAATACGGTGCAGACGCTCGCATCCTCAGACTTTGAAAGGCACACCCGCATTTACAGCACTTTAGTGGGGAAGGCCTCTTTGAAACTGCTGACTGCGACTCTGCTGGTGGAAACACTGCACCTTACTTTGACTCTGGCGCTCGGCTGACATTCGCCATAGATAAAAGTCCTGTGCTGGATGTGCTCCTAGCAAGGCATTGCAAGCACTCTGTTTCTTTGGGCAAAGTCTCCGTTCCTCCCCGGGTATTCCTGCAGGGTTGAGAAAGTTGGCGACCACAGTGCTTTTCATGAAGCACTGATCATCCAAAACACGGACTTTCCTTGCAACACGCGGGCAAGTTTCCTTATGACTAGCCAAGAAGGCTTTGGGATGAGAACCTAGCAAGGAACGGCACGCACTCCGGTTCTTCCAAGAAAATTCACTCGGCCTCAGGTTACCTCTCAGGGTAATCCTGGGGTGAATAGAAGACCGGCAACAGGACTGTTTCTCAGGCAGCTCTGAGGACACATCTCTCTGCTTTGTCACTGGGGCAAATTGTGCTGTTCCCGTCCCTCTCCACTTTCACGGTTGACACCTAGCTCATGTACCTGAAGTCCACAAGCAGGTGAAAGAGACATGCCACACACATGTGCCCTTCCATGAAAACACTTTGGCAAGCAGGAGTCCTCCTGAGGTGAATGGTGTGAGCCAGTGAATGATCTAGTTTCACCTACATCACCGTGGATCTTGCAAAGGCCTGACAGTCTTCAAAGGCTGAGAGCACATGTCTCCAGCTGGATCTGAAGTCGACGTGATGCATGCGAGGGGAAGACGTCAGCTATGAATTCTGAGAACACTTGCCATGGCGGTGTTTGTTCCAGTGCAGCTCAGGTTTACAAACTGGGGTCCCCTTGCATTGCCCAGAAGACCAGGGAGAAAACTCGTCCTGAGGATTCTTCCATGCTGTGGCTACCTGGCTCCCCGATGGAGGAAACACATTGCTGCCGGGCCTTCTGCATACCAACAGTAGAGCCCAAAGACCATCATGCGGCATGAGGTTGCTCAGAAGGCACAGATGACACTTTGGGTACACAGTGATTTTCCTCGGAAACTGGTGCAGACGTGAGCGTCCTCAGATATGTGAAAGGCACACCAGCATTACAGCACTTCAGTGGTGAAAGCCTCGGGTCTACTTGTGACCACCAACTTTGCTGATGGAAACACTGCCCCTTACTTTGAGTGTGCCGCTCAGTCGACATTCGCCTTAGCTGAAGCAGTCTGCTGCACGAGCTCCTGGCAAGGAACGGCAGGCGCACTGTTTCTTTCGAGAAAACTCACTCGTCCTCCCGGGCAATTCCTGCAGGGTGTCCAACATGGGCGCCACCCCGTGCCTTTCGTTCAGTTTTCTCGCCCCAAGCCTCCTGCTTCCAAAGGGGCAAAGAATGCTTTAGCCCTCAGGATCCAGTTTCTACGTGCAAAGCCAGCCTGTGGAGCAGCACCTTCTGCCCAGCTACGAGAGAGCCATGCGACACACTAGGCGCTCCTGTGAGGACCCTTTTGTAAGCAGAGGTTCTGCGCGAGGTGACGTGCCTAGTCACCACAGTGCTTCAGTCAGGCGATGTCGACTTTGGAACTTTCAATCGCCCAGCAGTGCTTCGGGAGAGGGGTCCATCATATCAGGCTGGTTGTAAAGTCACATTTCTGCTTGAGGTGAAGGGTCGTCAGCTTTGAGTTCATACAATCAATGTTACTCTCCGGATATGATTCCGGGCAGCTAATATCTAAGCCGGGAGTGTGACATGCATTGCTCATGACACCGGCCCCCACTCTGTTACCAAGACTGGTTTCCAGAGGTGGAGGTCTGGCTCTCCGCCGGAGCAGGCCGTGTGTTGCCCTGCCCTCTGCATGCACAGAGTGGAGGCCAACGACCCATGTGGCTGGAGCTCACTCAGAAGCCGCAGTTGACACTTTGGGTACACCGTGTTCTTCCATGACCTGGGTCCAGGCGCGAGAGACCCTGCAGTCCTGAGAGGCCTACCAGTGTTAAAGCAGTACCTTCACTAAGGCTTCTCAGACAGAGCTGCACTCCCAACACTTTTCACGGCTCTCGAGGACTTTCCTTTGGCAGCATGCGGGCAGGTTTCCGAACCACTAGCCAAGAAGGCTTTGGGATGAGCTCCTAGCGAGGAACTGCCCACACCCCCTCGTTCTTGCGAGAAAACTCACTCTTCCTCACTTTGCCTCCCCGGGAACTCCTACGGTGAGTACAAGACGGGCAACAGGACCCTTTTTCAGGCAGCTCTGAGCACCCAGCTCTCCGGGTTGCCAACGGGACAGATTTCGCTTTTCTCGTCCGGCCTCCTTTTCACGGTTGCCACACAGCTCATGTAGTTGACGTTCCGGGAACCAAAGGAGGCCCGTGTCACATACTGTACTTCTTCGCTGAAAGCGCTTTGGAAAGCCAGTGTTCCTCCTGAAGTAAATTGCGCGAGCCAGTGAACGCCTTCGTTTCGCCTAGGTCATGGTACATCTCCCGAAGGCCTAGCCACCTTCAGAGGACGACTGCCTATTTCTCCCTCTAGAGGTAAAGTCCTGGTGCTGCTTCAGGGAGCAAGAGGTCAGGTATGAAGTCCGAGAACTCACCGTGTAAGCACGGTGGTTTTCCAAAAGCAGCTCAGGGTTACAAAATGAGGCCCCCTTGCATTGCCCAGAAGCCCCGGTATCAACGTGTTCTTCAGGCTTCCTCTAAGCTCTCCAAATCTAGCTCTCCCATGGAGGAAAAACGTTGTTGCCCAGCCTCCTGCATACAAAACAGTAGAGTCCAAAGACCCATGTGGCTGGATGGTGCTCAGCAGGCACAGATGCCACTTTTGGTACACAGGGACCTTCCTTGGAATACGGTGCAGACGCTCGCATCCTCAGACTTTGAAAGGCACACCCGCATTTACAGCACTTTAGTGGGGAAGGCCTCTTTGAAACTGCTGACTGCGACTCTGCTGGTGGAAACACTGCACCTTACTTTGACTCTGGCGCTCGGCTGACATTCGCCATAGATAAAAGTCCTGTGCTGGATGTGCTCCTAGCAAGGCATTGCAAGCACTCTGTTTCTTTGGGCAAAGTCTCCGTTCCTCCCCGGGTATTCCTGCAGGGTTGAGAAAGTTGGCGACCACAGTGCTTTTCATGAAGCACTGATCATCCAAAACACGGACTTTCCTTGCAACACGCGGGCAAGTTTCCTTATGACTAGCCAAGAAGGCTTTGGGATGAGAACCTAGCAAGGAACGGCACGCACTCCGGTTCTTCCAAGAAAATTCACTCGGCCTCAGGTTACCTCTCAGGGTAATCCTGGGGTGAATAGAAGACCGGCAACAGGACTGTTTCTCAGGCAGCTCTGAGGACACATCTCTCTGCTTTGTCACTGGGGCAAATTGTGCTGTTCCCGTCCCTCTCCACTTTCACGGTTGACACCTAGCTCATGTACCTGAAGTCCACAAGCAGGTGAAAGAGACATGCCACACACATGTGCCCTTCCATGAAAACACTTTGGCAAGCAGGAGTCCTCCTGAGGTGAATGGTGTGAGCCAGTGAATGATCTAGTTTCACCTACATCACCGTGGATCTTGCAAAGGCCTGACAGTCTTCAAAGGCTGAGAGCACATGTCTCCAGCTGGATCTGAAGTCGACGTGATGCATGCGAGGGGAAGACGTCAGCTATGAATTCTGAGAACACTTGCCATGGCGGTGTTTGTTCCAGTGCAGCTCAGGTTTACAAACTGGGGTCCCCTTGCATTGCCCAGAAGACCAGGGAGAAAACTCGTCCTGAGGATTCTTCCATGCTGTGGCTACCTGGCTCCCCGATGGAGGAAACACATTGCTGCTGGGCCTTCTGCATACCAACAGTAGAGCCCAAAGACCATCATGCGGCATGAGGTTGCTCAGAAGGCACAGATGACACTTTGGGTACACAGTGATTTTCCTCGGAAACTGGTGCAGACGTGAGCGTCCTCAGATATGTGAAAGGCACACCAGCATTACAGCACTTCAGTGGTGAAAGCCTCGGGTCTACTTGTGACCACCAACTTTGCTGATGGAAACACTGCCCCTTACTTTGAGTGTGCCGCTCAGTCGACATTCGCCTTAGCTGAAGCAGTCTGCTGCACGAGCTCCTGGCAAGGAACGGCAGGCGCACTGTTTCTTTCGAGAAAACTCACTCGTCCTCCCGGGCAATTCCTGCAGGGTGTCCAACATGGGCGCCACCCCGTGCCTTTCGTTCAGTTTTCTCGCCCCAAGCCTCCTGCTTCCAAAGGGGCAAAGAATGCTTTAGCCCTCAGGATCCAGTTTCTACGTGCAAAGCCAGCCTGTGGAGCAGCACCTTCTGCCCAGCTACGAGAGAGCCATGCGACACACTAGGCGCTCCTGTGAGGACCCTTTTGTAAGCAGAGGTTCTGCGCGAGGTGACGTGCCTAGTCACCACAGTGCTTCAGTCAGGCGATGTCGACTTTGGAACTTTCAATCGCCCAGCAGTGCTTCGGGAGAGGGGTCCATCATATCAGGCTGGTTGTAAAGTCACATTTCTGCTCGAGGTGAAGGGTCGTCAGCTTTGAGTTCATACAATCAATGTTACTCTCCGGATATGATTCCGGGCAGCTAATATCTAAGCCGGGAGTGTGACATGCATTGCTCATGACACCGGCCCCCACTCTGTTACCAAGACTGGTTTCCAGAGGTGGAGGTCTGGCTCTCCGCCGGAGCAGGCCGTGTGTTGCCCTGCCCTCTGCATGCACAGAGTGGAGGCCAACGACCCATGTGGCTGGAGCTCACTCAGAAGCCGCAGTTGACACTTTGGGTACACCGTGTTCTTCCATGACCTGGGTCCAGGCGCGAGAGACCCTGCAGTCCTGAGAGGCCTACCAGTGTTAAAGCAGTACCTTCACTAAGGCTTCTCAGACAGAGCTGCACTCCCAACACTTTTCACGGCTCTCGAGGACTTTCCTTTGGCAGCATGCGGGCAGGTTTCCGAACCACTAGCCAAGAAGGCTTTGGGATGAGCTCCTAGCGAGGAACTGCCCACACCCCCTCGTTCTTGCGAGAAAACTCACTCTTCCTCACTTTGCCTCCCCGGGAACTCCTACGGTGAGTACAAGACGGGCAACAGGACCCTTTTTCAGGCAGCTCTGAGCACCCAGCTCTCCGGGTTGCCAACGGGACAGATTTCGCTTTTCTCGTCCGGCCTCCTTTTCACGGTTGCCACACAGCTCATGTAGTTGACGTTCCGGGAACCAAAGGAGGCCCGTGTCACATACTGTACTTCTTCGCTGAAAGCGCTTTGGAAAGCCAGTGTTCCTCCTGAAGTAAATTGCGCGAGCCAGTGAACGCCTTCGTTTCGCCTAGGTCATGGTACATCTCCCGAAGGCCTAGCCACCTTCAGAGGACGACTGCCTATTTCTCCCTCTAGAGGTAAAGTCCTGGTGCTGCTTCAGGGAGCAAGAGGTCAGGTATGAAGTCCGAGAACTCACCGTGTAAGCACGGTGGTTTTCCAAAAGCAGCTCAGGGTTACAAAATGAGGCCCCCTTGCATTGCCCAGAAGCCCCGGTATCAACGTGTTCTTCAGGCTTCCTCTAAGCTCTCCAAATCTAGCTCTCCCATGGAGGAAAAACGTTGTTGCCCAGCCTCCTGCATACAAAACAGTAGAGTCCAAAGACCCATGTGGCTGGATGGTGCTCAGCAGGCACAGATGCCACTTTTGGTACACAGGGACCTTCCTTGGAATACGGTGCAGACGCTCGCATCCTCAGACTTTGAAAGGCACACCCGCATTTACAGCACTTTAGTGGGGAAGGCCTCTTTGAAACTGCTGACTGCGACTCTGCTGGTGGAAACACTGCACCTTACTTTGACTCTGGCGCTCGGCTGACATTCGCCATAGATAAAAGTCCTGTGCTGGATGTGCTCCTAGCAAGGCATTGCAAGCACTCTGTTTCTTTGGGCAAAGTCTCCGTTCCTCCCCGGGTATTCCTGCAGGGTTGAGAAAGTTGGCGACCACAGTGCTTTTCATGAAGCACTGATCATCCAAAACACGGACTTTCCTTGCAACACGCGGGCAAGTTTCCTTATGACTAGCCAAGAAGGCTTTGGGATGAGAACCTAGCAAGGAACGGCACGCACTCCGGTTCTTCCAAGAAAATTCACTCGGCCTCAGGTTACCTCTCAGGGTAATCCTGGGGTGAATAGAAGACCGGCAACAGGACTGTTTCTCAGGCAGCTCTGAGGACACATCTCTCTGCTTTGTCACTGGGGCAAATTGTGCTGTTCCCGTCCCTCTCCACTTTCACGGTTGACACCTAGCTCATGTACCTGAAGTCCACAAGCAGGTGAAAGAGACATGCCACACACATGTGCCCTTCCATGAAAACACTTTGGCAAGCAGGAGTCCTCCTGAGGTGAATGGTGTGAGCCAGTGAATGATCTAGTTTCACCTACATCACCGTGGATCTTGCAAAGGCCTGACAGTCTTCAAAGGCTGAGAGCACATGTCTCCAGCTGGATCTGAAGTCGACGTGATGCATGCGAGGGGAAGACGTCAGCTATGAATTCTGAGAACACTTGCCATGGCGGTGTTTGTTCCAGTGCAGCTCAGGTTTACAAACTGGGGTCCCCTTGCATTGCCCAGAAGACCAGGGAGAAAACTCGTCCTGAGGATTCTTCCATGCTGTGGCTACCTGGCTCCCCGATGGAGGAAACACATTGCTGCCGGGCCTTCTGCATACCAACAGTAGAGCCCAAAGACCATCATGCGGCATGAGGTTGCTCAGAAGGCACAGATGACACTTTGGGTACACAGTGATTTTCCTCGGAAACTGGTGCAGACGTGAGCGTCCTCAGATATGTGAAAGGCACACCAGCATTACAGCACTTCAGTGGTGAAAGCCTCGGGTCTACTTGTGACCACCAACTTTGCTGATGGAAACACTGCCCCTTACTTTGAGTGTGCCGCTCAGTCGACATTCGCCTTAGCTGAAGCAGTCTGCTGCACGAGCTCCTGGCAAGGAACGGCAGGCGCACTGTTTCTTTCGAGAAAACTCACTCGTCCTCCCGGGCAATTCCTGCAGGGTGTCCAACATGGGCGCCACCCCGTGCCTTTCGTTCAGTTTTCTCGCCCCAAGCCTCCTGCTTCCAAAGGGGCAAAGAATGCTTTAGCCCTCAGGATCCAGTTTCTACGTGCAAAGCCAGCCTGTGGAGCAGCACCTTCTGCCCAGCTACGAGAGAGCCATGCGACACACTAGGCGCTCCTGTGAGGACCCTTTTGTAAGCAGAGGTTCTGCGCGAGGTGACGTGCCTAGTCACCACAGTGCTTCAGTCAGGCGATGTCGACTTTGGAACTTTCAATCGCCCAGCAGTGCTTCGGGAGAGGGGTCCATCATATCAGGCTGGTTGTAAAGTCACATTTCTGCTCGAGGTGAAGGGTCGTCAGCTTTGAGTTCATACAATCAATGTTACTCTCCGGATATGATTCCGGGCAGCTAATATCTAAGCCGGGAGTGTGACATGCATTGCTCATGACACCGGCCCCCACTCTGTTACCAAGACTGGTTTCCAGAGGTGGAGGTCTGGCTCTCCGCCGGAGCAGGCCGTGTGTTGCCCTGCCCTCTGCATGCACAGAGTGGAGGCCAACGACCCATGTGGCTGGAGCTCACTCAGAAGCCGCAGTTGACACTTTGGGTACACCGTGTTCTTCCATGACCTGGGTCCAGGCGCGAGAGACCCTGCAGTCCTGAGAGGCCTACCAGTGTTAAAGCAGTACCTTCACTAAGGCTTCTCAGACAGAGCTGCACTCCCAACACTTTTCACGGCTCTCGAGGACTTTCCTTTGGCAGCATGCGGGCAGGTTTCCGAACCACTAGCCAAGAAGGCTTTGGGATGAGCTCCTAGCGAGGAACTGCCCACACCCCCTCGTTCTTGCGAGAAAACTCACTCTTCCTCACTTTGCCTCCCCGGGAACTCCTACGGTGAGTACAAGACGGGCAACAGGACCCTTTTTCAGGCAGCTCTGAGCACCCAGCTCTCCGGGTTGCCAACGGGACAGATTTCGCTTTTCTCGTCCGGCCTCCTTTTCACGGTTGCCACACAGCTCATGTAGTTGACGTTCCGGGAACCAAAGGAGGCCCGTGTCACATACTGTACTTCTTCGCTGAAAGCGCTTTGGAAAGCCAGTGTTCCTCCTGAAGTAAATTGCGCGAGCCAGTGAACGCCTTCGTTTCGCCTAGGTCATGGTACATCTCCCGAAGGCCTAGCCACCTTCAGAGGACGACTGCCTATTTCTCCCTCTAGAGGTAAAGTCCTGGTGCTGCTTCAGGGAGCAAGAGGTCAGGTATGAAGTCCGAGAACTCACCGTGTAAGCACGGTGGTTTTCCAAAAGCAGCTCAGGGTTACAAAATGAGGCCCCCTTGCATTGCCCAGAAGCCCCGGTATCAACGTGTTCTTCAGGCTTCCTCTAAGCTCTCCAAATCTAGCTCTCCCATGGAGGAAAAACGTTGTTGCCCAGCCTCCTGCATACAAAACAGTAGAGTCCAAAGACCCATGTGGCTGGATGGTGCTCAGCAGGCACAGATGCCACTTTTGGTACACAGGGACCTTCCTTGGAATACGGTGCAGACGCTCGCATCCTCAGACTTTGAAAGGCACACCCGCATTTACAGCACTTTAGTGGGGAAGGCCTCTTTGAAACTGCTGACTGCGACTCTGCTGGTGGAAACACTGCACCTTACTTTGACTCTGGCGCTCGGCTGACATTCGCCATAGATAAAAGTCCTGTGCTGGATGTGCTCCTAGCAAGGCATTGCAAGCACTCTGTTTCTTTGGGCAAAGTCTCCGTTCCTCCCCGGGTATTCCTGCAGGGTTGAGAAAGTTGGCGACCACAGTGCTTTTCATGAAGCACTGATCATCCAAAACACGGACTTTCCTTGCAACACGCGGGCAAGTTTCCTTATGACTAGCCAAGAAGGCTTTGGGATGAGAACCTAGCAAGGAACGGCACGCACTCCGGTTCTTCCAAGAAAATTCACTCGGCCTCAGGTTACCTCTCAGGGTAATCCTGGGGTGAATAGAAGACCGGCAACAGGACTGTTTCTCAGGCAGCTCTGAGGACACATCTCTCTGCTTTGTCACTGGGGCAAATTGTGCTGTTCCCGTCCCTCTCCACTTTCACGGTTGACACCTAGCTCATGTACCTGAAGTCCACAAGCAGGTGAAAGAGACATGCCACACACATGTGCCCTTCCATGAAAACACTTTGGCAAGCAGGAGTCCTCCTGAGGTGAATGGTGTGAGCCAGTGAATGATCTAGTTTCACCTACATCACCGTGGATCTTGCAAAGGCCTGACAGTCTTCAAAGGCTGAGAGCACATGTCTCCAGCTGGATCTGAAGTCGACGTGATGCATGCGAGGGGAAGACGTCAGCTATGAATTCTGAGAACACTTGCCATGGCGGTGTTTGTTCCAGTGCAGCTCAGGTTTACAAACTGGGGTCCCCTTGCATTGCCCAGAAGACCAGGGAGAAAACTCGTCCTGAGGATTCTTCCATGCTGTGGCTATCTGGCTCCCCGATGGAGGAAACACATTGCTGCCGGGCCTTCTGCATACCAACAGTAGAGCCCAAAGACCATCATGCGGCATGAGGTTGCTCAGAAGGCACAGATGACACTTTGGGTACACAGTGATTTTCCTCGGAAACTGGTGCAGACGTGAGCGTCCTCAGATATGTGAAAGGCACACCAGCATTACAGCACTTCAGTGGTGAAAGCCTCGGGTTTACTTGTGACCACCAACTTTGCTGATGGAAACACTGCCCCTTACTTTGAGTGTGCCGCTCAGTCGACATTCGCCTTAGCTGAAGCAGTCTGCTGCACGAGCTCCTGGCAAGGAACGGCAGGCGCACTGTTTCTTTCGAGAAAACTCACTCGTCCTCCCGGGCAATTCCTGCAGGGTGTCCAACATGGGCGCCACCCCGTGCCTTTCGTTCAGTTTTCTCGCCCCAAGCCTCCTGCTTCCAAAGGGGCAAAGAATGCTTTAGCCCTCAGGATCCAGTTTCTACGTGCAAAGCCAGCCTGTGGAGCAGCACCTTCTGCCCAGCTACGAGAGAGCCATGCGACACACTAGGCGCTCCTGTGAGGACCCTTTTGTAAGCAGAGGTTCTGCGCGAGGTGACGTGCCTAGTCACCACAGTGCTTCAGTCAGGCGATGTCGACTTTGGAACTTTCAATCGCCCAGCAGTGCTTCGGGAGAGGGGTCCATCATATCAGGCTGGTTGTAAAGTCACATTTCTGCTCGAGGTGAAGGGTCGTCAGCTTTGAGTTCATACAATCAATGTTACTCTCCGGATATGATTCCGGGCAGCTAATATCTAAGCCGGGAGTGTGACATGCATTGCTCATGACACCGGCCCCCACTCTGTTACCAAGACTGGTTTCCAGAGGTGGAGGTCTGGCTCTCCGCCGGAGCAGGCCGTGTGTTGCCCTGCCCTCTGCATGCACAGAGTGGAGGCCAACGACCCATGTGGCTGGAGCTCACTCAGAAGCCGCAGTTGACACTTTGGGTACACCGTGTTCTTCCATGACCTGGGTCCAGGCGCGAGAGACCCTGCAGTCCTGAGAGGCCTACCAGTGTTAAAGCAGTACCTTCACTAAGGCTTCTCAGACAGAGCTGCACTCCCAACACTTTTCACGGCTCTCGAGGACTTTCCTTTGGCAGCATGCGGGCAGGTTTCCGAACCACTAGCCAAGAAGGCTTTGGGATGAGCTCCTAGCGAGGAACTGCCCACACCCCCTCGTTCTTGCGAGAAAACTCACTCTTCCTCACTTTGCCTCCCCGGGAACTCCTACGGTGAGTACAAGACGGGCAACAGGACCCTTTTTCAGGCAGCTCTGAGCACCCAGCTCTCCGGGTTGCCAACGGGACAGATTTCGCTTTTCTCGTCCGGCCTCCTTTTCACGGTTGCCACACAGCTCATGTAGTTGACGTTCCGGGAACCAAAGGAGGCCCGTGTCACATACTGTACTTCTTCGCTGAAAGCGCTTTGGAAAGCCAGTGTTCCTCCTGAAGTAAATTGCGCGAGCCAGTGAACGCCTTCGTTTCGCCTAGGTCATGGTACATCTCCCGAAGGCCTAGCCACCTTCAGAGGACGACTGCCTATTTCTCCCTCTAGAGGTAAAGTCCTGGTGCTGCTTCAGGGAGCAAGAGGTCAGGTATGAAGTCCGAGAACTCACCGTGTAAGCACGGTGGTTTTCCAAAAGCAGCTCAGGGTTACAAAATGAGGCCCCCTTGCATTGCCCAGAAGCCCCGGTATCAACGTGTTCTTCAGGCTTCCTCTAAGCTCTCCAAATCTAGCTCTCCCATGGAGGAAAAACGTTGTTGCCCAGCCTCCTGCATACAAAACAGTAGAGTCCAAAGACCCATGTGGCTGGATGGTGCTCAGCAGGCACAGATGCCACTTTTGGTACACAGGGACCTTCCTTGGAATACGGTGCAGACGCTCGCATCCTCAGACTTTGAAAGGCACACCCGCATTTACAGCACTTTAGTGGGGAAGGCCTCTTTGAAACTGCTGACTGCGACTCTGCTGGTGGAAACACTGCACCTTACTTTGACTCTGGCGCTCGGCTGACATTCGCCATAGATAAAAGTCCTGTGCTGGATGTGCTCCTAGCAAGGCATTGCAAGCACTCTGTTTCTTTGGGCAAAGTCTCCGTTCCTCCCCGGGTATTCCTGCAGGGTTGAGAAAGTTGGCGACCACAGTGCTTTTCATGAAGCACTGATCATCCAAAACACGGACTTTCCTTGCAACACGCGGGCAAGTTTCCTTATGACTAGCCAAGAAGGCTTTGGGATGAGAACCTAGCAAGGAACGGCACGCACTCCGGTTCTTCCAAGAAAATTCACTCGGCCTCAGGTTACCTCTCAGGGTAATCCTGGGGTGAATAGAAGACCGGCAACAGGACTGTTTCTCAGGCAGCTCTGAGGACACATCTCTCTGCTTTGTCACTGGGGCAAATTGTGCTGTTCCCGTCCCTCTCCACTTTCACGGTTGACACCTAGCTCATGTACCTGAAGTCCACAAGCAGGTGAAAGAGACATGCCACACACATGTGCCCTTCCATGAAAACACTTTGGCAAGCAGGAGTCCTCCTGAGGTGAATGGTGTGAGCCAGTGAATGATCTAGTTTCACCTACATCACCGTGGATCTTGCAAAGGCCTGACAGTCTTCAAAGGCTGAGAGCACATGTCTCCAGCTGGATCTGAAGTCGACGTGATGCATGCGAGGGGAAGACGTCAGCTATGAATTCTGAGAACACTTGCCATGGCGGTGTTTGTTCCAGTGCAGCTCAGGTTTACAAACTGGGGTCCCCTTGCATTGCCCAGAAGACCAGGGAGAAAACTCGTCCTGAGGATTCTTCCATGCTGTGGCTATCTGGCTCCCCGATGGAGGAAACACATTGCTGCCGGGCCTTCTGCATACCAACAGTAGAGCCCAAAGACCATCATGAGGCATGAGGTTGCTCAGAAGGCACAGATGACACTTTGGGTACACAGTGATTTTCCTCGGAAACTGGTGCAGACGTGAGCGTCCTCAGATATGTGAAAGGCACACCAGCATTACAGCACTTCAGTGGTGAAAGCCTCGGGTCTACTTGTGACCACCAACTTTGCTGATGGAAACACTGCCCCTTACTTTGAGTGTGCCGCTCAGTCGACATTCGCCTTAGCTGAAGCAGTCTGCTGCACGAGCTCCTGGCAAGGAACGGCAGGCGCACTGTTTCTTTCGAGAAAACTCACTCGTCCTCCCGGGCAATTCCTGCAGGGTGTCCAACATGGGCGCCACCCCGTGCCTTTCGTTCAGTTTTCTCGCCCCAAGCCTCCTGCTTCCAAAGGGGCAAAGAATGCTTTAGCCCTCAGGATCCAGTTTCTACGTGCAAAGCCAGCCTGTGGAGCAGCACCTTCTGCCCAGCTACGAGAGAGCCATGCGACACACTAGGCGCTCCTGTGAGGACCCTTTTGTAAGCAGAGGTTCTGCGCGAGGTGACGTGCCTAGTCACCACAGTGCTTCAGTCAGGCGATGTCGACTTTGGAACTTTCAATCGCCCAGCAGTGCTTCGGGAGAGGGGTCCATCATATCAGGCTGGTTGTAAAGTCACATTTCTGCTCGAGGTGAAGGGTCGTCAGCTTTGAGTTCATACAATCAATGTTACTCTCCGGATATGATTCCGGGCAGCTAATATCTAAGCCGGGAGTGTGACATGCATTGCTCATGACACCGGCCCCCACTCTGTTACCAAGACTGGTTTCCAGAGGTGGAGGTCTGGCTCTCCGCCGGAGCAGGCCGTGTGTTGCCCTGCCCTCTGCATGCACAGAGTGGAGGCCAACGACCCATGTGGCTGGAGCTCACTCAGAAGCCGCAGTTGACACTTTGGGTACACCGTGTTCTTCCATGACCTGGGTCCAGGCGCGAGAGACCCTGCAGTCCTGAGAGGCCTACCAGTGTTAAAGCAGTACCTTCACTAAGGCTTCTCAGACAGAGCTGCACTCCCAACACTTTTCACGGCTCTCGAGGACTTTCCTTTGGCAGCATGCGGGCAGGTTTCCGAACCACTAGCCAAGAAGGCTTTGGGATGAGCTCCTAGCGAGGAACTGCCCACACCCCCTCGTTCTTGCGAGAAAACTCACTCTTCCTCACTTTGCCTCCCCGGGAACTCCTACGGTGAGTACAAGACGGGCAACAGGACCCTTTTTCAGGCAGCTCTGAGCACCCAGCTCTCCGGGTTGCCAACGGGACAGATTTCGCTTTTCTCGTCCGGCCTCCTTTTCACGGTTGCCACACAGCTCATGTAGTTGACGTTCCGGGAACCAAAGGAGGCCCGTGTCACATACTGTACTTCTTCGCTGAAAGCGCTTTGGAAAGCCAGTGTTCCTCCTGAAGTAAATTGCGCGAGCCAGTGAACGCCTTCGTTTCGCCTAGGTCATGGTACATCTCCCGAAGGCCTAGCCACCTTCAGAGGACGACTGCCTATTTCTCCCTCTAGAGGTAAAGTCCTGGTGCTGCTTCAGGGAGCAAGAGGTCAGGTATGAAGTCCGAGAACTCACCGTGTAAGCACGGTGGTTTTCCAAAAGCAGCTCAGGGTTACAAAATGAGGCCCCCTTGCATTGCCCAGAAGCCCCGGTATCAACGTGTTCTTCAGGCTTCCTCTAAGCTCTCCAAATCTAGCTCTCCCATGGAGGAAAAACGTTGTTGCCCAGCCTCCTGCATACAAAACAGTAGAGTCCAAAGACCCATGTGGCTGGATGGTGCTCAGCAGGCACAGATGCCACTTTTGGTACACAGGGACCTTCCTTGGAATACGGTGCAGACGCTCGCATCCTCAGACTTTGAAAGGCACACCCGCATTTACAGCACTTTAGTGGGGAAGGCCTCTTTGAAACTGCTGACTGCGACTCTGCTGGTGGAAACACTGCACCTTACTTTGACTCTGGCGCTCGGCTGACATTCGCCATAGATAAAAGTCCTGTGCTGGATGTGCTCCTAGCAAGGCATTGCAAGCACTCTGTTTCTTTGGGCAAAGTCTCCGTTCCTCCCCGGGTATTCCTGCAGGGTTGAGAAAGTTGGCGACCACAGTGCTTTTCATGAAGCACTGATCATCCAAAACACGGACTTTCCTTGCAACACGCGGGCAAGTTTCCTTATGACTAGCCAAGAAGGCTTTGGGATGAGAACCTAGCAAGGAACGGCACGCACTCCGGTTCTTCCAAGAAAATTCACTCGGCCTCAGGTTACCTCTCAGGGTAATCCTGGGGTGAATAGAAGACCGGCAACAGGACTGTTTCTCAGGCAGCTCTGAGGACACATCTCTCTGCTTTGTCACTGGGGCAAATTGTGCTGTTCCCGTCCCTCTCCACTTTCACGGTTGACACCTAGCTCATGTACCTGAAGTCCACAAGCAGGTGAAAGAGACATGCCACACACATGTGCCCTTCCATGAAAACACTTTGGCAAGCAGGAGTCCTCCTGAGGTGAATGGTGTGAGCCAGTGAATGATCTAGTTTCACCTACATCACCGTGGATCTTGCAAAGGCCTGACAGTCTTCAAAGGCTGAGAGCACATGTCTCCAGCTGGATCTGAAGTCGACGTGATGCATGCGAGGGGAAGACGTCAGCTATGAATTCTGAGAACACTTGCCATGGCGGTGTTTGTTCCAGTGCAGCTCAGGTTTACAAACTGGGGTCCCCTTGCATTGCCCAGAAGACCAGGGAGAAAACTCGTCCTGAGGATTCTTCCATGCTGTGGCTATCTGGCTCCCCGATGGAGGAAACACATTGCTGCCGGGCCTTCTGCATACCAACAGTAGAGCCCAAAGACCATCATGAGGCATGAGGTTGCTCAGAAGGCACAGATGACACTTTGGGTACACAGTGATTTTCCTCGGAAACTGGTGCAGACGTGAGCGTCCTCAGATATGTGAAAGGCACACCAGCATTACAGCACTTCAGTGGTGAAAGCCTCGGGTCTACTTGTGACCACCAACTTTGCTGATGGAAACACTGCCCCTTACTTTGAGTGTGCCGCTCAGTCGACATTCGCCTTAGCTGAAGCAGTCTGCTGCACGAGCTCCTGGCAAGGAACGGCAGGCGCACTGTTTCTTTCGAGAAAACTCACTCGTCCTCCCGGGCAATTCCTGCAGGGTGTCCAACATGGGCGCCACCCCGTGCCTTTCGTTCAGTTTTCTCGCCCCAAGCCTCCTGCTTCCAAAGGGGCAAAGAATGCTTTAGCCCTCAGGATCCAGTTTCTACGTGCAAAGCCAGCCTGTGGAGCAGCACCTTCTGCCCAGCTACGAGAGAGCCATGCGACACACTAGGCGCTCCTGTGAGGACCCTTTTGTAAGCAGAGGTTCTGCGCGAGGTGACGTGCCTAGTCACCACAGTGCTTCAGTCAGGCGATGTCGACTTTGGAACTTTCAATCGCCCAGCAGTGCTTCGGGAGAGGGGTCCATCATATCAGGCTGGTTGTAAAGTCACATTTCTGCTCGAGGTGAAGGGTCGTCAGCTTTGAGTTCATACAATCAATGTTACTCTCCGGATATGATTCCGGGCAGCTAATATCTAAGCCGGGAGTGTGACATGCATTGCTCATGACACCGGCCCCCACTCTGTTACCAAGACTGGTTTCCAGAGGTGGAGGTCTGGCTCTCCGCCGGAGCAGGCCGTGTGTTGCCCTGCCCTCTGCATGCACAGAGTGGAGGCCAACGACCCATGTGGCTGGAGCTCACTCAGAAGCCGCAGTTGACACTTTGGGTACACCGTGTTCTTCCATGACCTGGGTCCAGGCGCGAGAGACCCTGCAGTCCTGAGAGGCCTACCAGTGTTAAAGCAGTACCTTCACTAAGGCTTCTCAGACAGAGCTGCACTCCCAACACTTTTCACGGCTCTCGAGGACTTTCCTTTGGCAGCATGCGGGCAGGTTTCCGAACCACTAGCCAAGAAGGCTTTGGGATGAGCTCCTAGCGAGGAACTGCCCACACCCCCTCGTTCTTGCGAGAAAACTCACTCTTCCTCACTTTGCCTCCCCGGGAACTCCTACGGTGAGTACAAGACGGGCAACAGGACCCTTTTTCAGGCAGCTCTGAGCACCCAGCTCTCCGGGTTGCCAACGGGACAGATTTCGCTTTTCTCGTCCGGCCTCCTTTTCACGGTTGCCACACAGCTCATGTAGTTGACGTTCCGGGAACCAAAGGAGGCCCGTGTCACATACTGTACTTCTTCGCTGAAAGCGCTTTGGAAAGCCAGTGTTCCTCCTGAAGTAAATTGCGCGAGCCAGTGAACGCCTTCGTTTCGCCTAGGTCATGGTACATCTCCCGAAGGCCTAGCCACCTTCAGAGGACGACTGCCTATTTCTCCCTCTAGAGGTAAAGTCCTGGTGCTGCTTCAGGGAGCAAGAGGTCAGGTATGAAGTCCGAGAACTCACCGTGTAAGCACGGTGGTTTTCCAAAAGCAGCTCAGGGTTACAAAATGAGGCCCCCTTGCATTGCCCAGAAGCCCCGGTATCAACGTGTTCTTCAGGCTTCCTCTAAGCTCTCCAAATCTAGCTCTCCCATGGAGGAAAAACGTTGTTGCCCAGCCTCCTGCATACAAAACAGTAGAGTCCAAAGACCCATGTGGCTGGATGGTGCTCAGCAGGCACAGATGCCACTTTTGGTACACAGGGACCTTCCTTGGAATACGGTGCAGACGCTCGCATCCTCAGACTTTGAAAGGCACACCCGCATTTACAGCACTTTAGTGGGGAAGGCCTCTTTGAAACTGCTGACTGCGACTCTGCTGGTGGAAACACTGCACCTTACTTTGACTCTGGCGCTCGGCTGACATTCGCCATAGATAAAAGTCCTGTGCTGGATGTGCTCCTAGCAAGGCATTGCAAGCACTCTGTTTCTTTGGGCAAAGTCTCCGTTCCTCCCCGGGTATTCCTGCAGGGTTGAGAAAGTTGGCGACCACAGTGCTTTTCATGAAGCACTGATCATCCAAAACACGGACTTTCCTTGCAACACGCGGGCAAGTTTCCTTATGACTAGCCAAGAAGGCTTTGGGATGAGAACCTAGCAAGGAACGGCACGCACTCCGGTTCTTCCAAGAAAATTCACTCGGCCTCAGGTTACCTCTCAGGGTAATCCTGGGGTGAATAGAAGACCGGCAACAGGACTGTTTCTCAGGCAGCTCTGAGGACACATCTCTCTGCTTTGTCACTGGGGCAAATTGTGCTGTTCCCGTCCCTCTCCACTTTCACGGTTGACACCTAGCTCATGTACCTGAAGTCCACAAGCAGGTGAAAGAGACATGCCACACACATGTGCCCTTCCATGAAAACACTTTGGCAAGCAGGAGTCCTCCTGAGGTGAATGGTGTGAGCCAGTGAATGATCTAGTTTCACCTACATCACCGTGGATCTTGCAAAGGCCTGACAGTCTTCAAAGGCTGAGAGCACATGTCTCCAGCTGGATCTGAAGTCGACGTGATGCATGCGAGGGGAAGACGTCAGCTATGAATTCTGAGAACACTTGCCATGGCGGTGTTTGTTCCAGTGCAGCTCAGGTTTACAAACTGGGGTCCCCTTGCATTGCCCAGAAGACCAGGGAGAAAACTCGTCCTGAGGATTCTTCCATGCTGTGGCTATCTGGCTCCCCGATGGAGGAAACACATTGCTGCCGGGCCTTCTGCATACCAACAGTAGAGCCCAAAGACCATCATGAGGCATGAGGTTGCTCAGAAGGCACAGATGACACTTTGGGTACACAGTGATTTTCCTCGGAAACTGGTGCAGACGTGAGCGTCCTCAGATATGTGAAAGGCACACCAGCATTACAGCACTTCAGTGGTGAAAGCCTCGGGTCTACTTGTGACCACCAACTTTGCTGATGGAAACACTGCCCCTTACTTTGAGTGTGCCGCTCAGTCGACATTCGCCTTAGCTGAAGCAGTCTGCTGCACGAGCTCCTGGCAAGGAACGGCAGGCGCACTGTTTCTTTCGAGAAAACTCACTCGTCCTCCCGGGCAATTCCTGCAGGGTGTCCAACATGGGCGCCACCCCGTGCCTTTCGTTCAGTTTTCTCGCCCCAAGCCTCCTGCTTCCAAAGGGGCAAAGAATGCTTTAGCCCTCAGGATCCAGTTTCTACGTGCAAAGCCAGCCTGTGGAGCAGCACCTTCTGCCCAGCTACGAGAGAGCCATGCGACACACTAGGCGCTCCTGTGAGGACCCTTTTGTAAGCAGAGGTTCTGCGCGAGGTGACGTGCCTAGTCACCACAGTGCTTCAGTCAGGCGATGTCGACTTTGGAACTTTCAATCGCCCAGCAGTGCTTCGGGAGAGGGGTCCATCATATCAGGCTGGTTGTAAAGTCACATTTCTGCTCGAGGTGAAGGGTCGTCAGCTTTGAGTTCATACAATCAATGTTACTCTCCGGATATGATTCCGGGCAGCTAATATCTAAGCCGGGAGTGTGACATGCATTGCTCATGACACCGGCCCCCACTCTGTTACCAAGACTGGTTTCCAGAGGTGGAGGTCTGGCTCTCCGCCGGAGCAGGCCGTGTGTTGCCCTGCCCTCTGCATGCACAGAGTGGAGGCCAACGACCCATGTGGCTGGAGCTCACTCAGAAGCCGCAGTTGACACTTTGGGTACACCGTGTTCTTCCATGACCTGGGTCCAGGCGCGAGAGACCCTGCAGTCCTGAGAGGCCTACCAGTGTTAAAGCAGTACCTTCACTAAGGCTTCTCAGACAGAGCTGCACTCCCAACACTTTTCACGGCTCTCGAGGACTTTCCTTTGGCAGCATGCGGGCAGGTTTCCGAACCACTAGCCAAGAAGGCTTTGGGATGAGCTCCTAGCGAGGAACTGCCCACACCCCCTCGTTCTTGCGAGAAAACTCACTCTTCCTCACTTTGCCTCCCCGGGAACTCCTACGGTGAGTACAAGACGGGCAACAGGACCCTTTTTCAGGCAGCTCTGAGCACCCAGCTCTCCGGGTTGCCAACGGGACAGATTTCGCTTTTCTCGTCCGGCCTCCTTTTCACGGTTGCCACACAGCTCATGTAGTTGACGTTCCGGGAACCAAAGGAGGCCCGTGTCACATACTGTACTTCTTCGCTGAAAGCGCTTTGGAAAGCCAGTGTTCCTCCTGAAGTAAATTGCGCGAGCCAGTGAACGCCTTCGTTTCGCCTAGGTCATGGTACATCTCCCGAAGGCCTAGCCACCTTCAGAGGACGACTGCCTATTTCTCCCTCTAGAGGTAAAGTCCTGGTGCTGCTTCAGGGAGCAAGAGGTCAGGTATGAAGTCCGAGAACTCACCGTGTAAGCACGGTGGTTTTCCAAAAGCAGCTCAGGGTTACAAAATGAGGCCCCCTTGCATTGCCCAGAAGCCCCGGTATCAACGTGTTCTTCAGGCTTCCTCTAAGCTCTCCAAATCTAGCTCTCCCATGGAGGAAAAACGTTGTTGCCCAGCCTCCTGCATACAAAACAGTAGAGTCCAAAGACCCATGTGGCTGGATGGTGCTCAGCAGGCACAGATGCCACTTTTGGTACACAGGGACCTTCCTTGGAATACGGTGCAGACGCTCGCATCCTCAGACTTTGAAAGGCACACCCGCATTTACAGCACTTTAGTGGGGAAGGCCTCTTTGAAACTGCTGACTGCGACTCTGCTGGTGGAAACACTGCACCTTACTTTGACTCTGGCGCTCGGCTGACATTCGCCATAGATAAAAGTCCTGTGCTGGATGTGCTCCTAGCAAGGCATTGCAAGCACTCTGTTTCTTTGGGCAAAGTCTCCGTTCCTCCCCGGGTATTCCTGCAGGGTTGAGAAAGTTGGCGACCACAGTGCTTTTCATGAAGCACTGATCATCCAAAACACGGACTTTCCTTGCAACACGCGGGCAAGTTTCCTTATGACTAGCCAAGAAGGCTTTGGGATGAGAACCTAGCAAGGAACGGCACGCACTCCGGTTCTTCCAAGAAAATTCACTCGGCCTCAGGTTACCTCTCAGGGTAATCCTGGGGTGAATAGAAGACCGGCAACAGGACTGTTTCTCAGGCAGCTCTGAGGACACATCTCTCTGCTTTGTCACTGGGGCAAATTGTGCTGTTCCCGTCCCTCTCCACTTTCACGGTTGACACCTAGCTCATGTACCTGAAGTCCACAAGCAGGTGAAAGAGACATGCCACACACATGTGCCCTTCCATGAAAACACTTTGGCAAGCAGGAGTCCTCCTGAGGTGAATGGTGTGAGCCAGTGAATGATCTAGTTTCACCTACATCACCGTGGATCTTGCAAAGGCCTGACAGTCTTCAAAGGCTGAGAGCACATGTCTCCAGCTGGATCTGAAGTCGACGTGATGCATGCGAGGGGAAGACGTCAGCTATGAATTCTGAGAACACTTGCCATGGCGGTGTTTGTTCCAGTGCAGCTCAGGTTTACAAACTGGGGTCCCCTTGCATTGCCCAGAAGACCAGGGAGAAAACTCGTCCTGAGGATTCTTCCATGCTGTGGCTATCTGGCTCCCCGATGGAGGAAACACATTGCTGCCGGGCCTTCTGCATACCAACAGTAGAGCCCAAAGACCATCATGAGGCATGAGGTTGCTCAGAAGGCACAGATGACACTTTGGGTACACAGTGATTTTCCTCGGAAACTGGTGCAGACGTGAGCGTCCTCAGATATGTGAAAGGCACACCAGCATTACAGCACTTCAGTGGTGAAAGCCTCGGGTCTACTTGTGACCACCAACTTTGCTGATGGAAACACTGCCCCTTACTTTGAGTGTGCCGCTCAGTCGACATTCGCCTTAGCTGAAGCAGTCTGCTGCACGAGCTCCTGGCAAGGAACGGCAGGCGCACTGTTTCTTTCGAGAAAACTCACTCGTCCTCCCGGGCAATTCCTGCAGGGTGTCCAACATGGGCGCCACCCCGTGCCTTTCGTTCAGTTTTCTCGCCCCAAGCCTCCTGCTTCCAAAGGGGCAAAGAATGCTTTAGCCCTCAGGATCCAGTTTCTACGTGCAAACCCAGCCTGTGGAGCAGCACCTTCTGCCCAGCTACGAGAGAGCCATGCGACACACTAGGCGCTCCTGTGAGGACCCTTTTGTAAGCAGAGGTTCTGCGCGAGGTGACGTGCCTAGTCACCACAGTGCTTCAGTCAGGCGATGTCGACTTTGGAACTTTCAATCGCCCAGCAGTGCTTCGGGAGAGGGGTCCATCATATCAGGCTGGTTGTAAAGTCACATTTCTGCTCGAGGTGAAGGGTCGTCAGCTTTGAGTTCATACAATCAATGTTACTCTCCGGATATGATTCCGGGCAGCTAATATCTAAGCCGGGAGTGTGACATGCATTGCTCATGACACCGGCCCCCACTCTGTTACCAAGACTGGTTTCCAGAGGTGGAGGTCTGGCTCTCCGCCGGAGCAGGCCGTGTGTTGCCCTGCCCTCTGCATGCACAGAGTGGAGGCCAACGACCCATGTGGCTGGAGCTCACTCAGAAGCCGCAGTTGACACTTTGGGTACACCGTGTTCTTCCATGACCTGGGTCCAGGCGCGAGAGACCCTGCAGTCCTGAGAGGCCTACCAGTGTTAAAGCAGTACCTTCACTAAGGCTTCTCAGACAGAGCTGCACTCCCAACACTTTTCACGGCTCTCGAGGACTTTCCTTTGGCAGCATGCGGGCAGGTTTCCGAACCACTAGCCAAGAAGGCTTTGGGATGAGCTCCTAGCGAGGAACTGCCCACACCCCCTCGTTCTTGCGAGAAAACTCACTCTTCCTCACTTTGCCTCCCCGGGAACTCCTACGGTGAGTACAAGACGGGCAACAGGACCCTTTTTCAGGCAGCTCTGAGCACCCAGCTCTCCGGGTTGCCAACGGGACAGATTTCGCTTTTCTCGTCCGGCCTCCTTTTCACGGTTGCCACACAGCTCATGTAGTTGACGTTCCGGGAACCAAAGGAGGCCCGTGTCACATACTGTACTTCTTCGCTGAAAGCGCTTTGGAAAGCCAGTGTTCCTCCTGAAGTAAATTGCGCGAGCCAGTGAACGCCTTCGTTTCGCCTAGGTCATGGTACATCTCCCGAAGGCCTAGCCACCTTCAGAGGACGACTGCCTATTTCTCCCTCTAGAGGTAAAGTCCTGGTGCTGCTTCAGGGAGCAAGAGGTCAGGTATGAAGTCCGAGAACTCACCGTGTAAGCACGGTGGTTTTCCAAAAGCAGCTCAGGGTTACAAAATGAGGCCCCCTTGCATTGCCCAGAAGCCCCGGTATCAACGTGTTCTTCAGGCTTCCTCTAAGCTCTCCAAATCTAGCTCTCCCATGGAGGAAAAACGTTGTTGCCCAGCCTCCTGCATACAAAACAGTAGAGTCCAAAGACCCATGTGGCTGGATGGTGCTCAGCAGGCACAGATGCCACTTTTGGTACACAGGGACCTTCCTTGGAATACGGTGCAGACGCTCGCATCCTCAGACTTTGAAAGGCACACCCGCATTTACAGCACTTTAGTGGGGAAGGCCTCTTTGAAACTGCTGACTGCGACTCTGCTGGTGGAAACACTGCACCTTACTTTGACTCTGGCGCTCGGCTGACATTCGCCATAGATAAAAGTCCTGTGCTGGATGTGCTCCTAGCAAGGCATTGCAAGCACTCTGTTTCTTTGGGCAAAGTCTCCGTTCCTCCCCGGGTATTCCTGCAGGGTTGAGAAAGTTGGCGACCACAGTGCTTTTCATGAAGCACTGATCATCCAAAACACGGACTTTCCTTGCAACACGCGGGCAAGTTTCCTTATGACTAGCCAAGAAGGCTTTGGGATGAGAACCTAGCAAGGAACGGCACGCACTCCGGTTCTTCCAAGAAAATTCACTCGGCCTCAGGTTACCTCTCAGGGTAATCCTGGGGTGAATAGAAGACCGGCAACAGGACTGTTTCTCAGGCAGCTCTGAGGACACATCTCTCTGCTTTGTCACTGGGGCAAATTGTGCTGTTCCCGTCCCTCTCCACTTTCACGGTTGACACCTAGCTCATGTACCTGAAGTCCACAAGCAGGTGAAAGAGACATGCCACACACATGTGCCCTTCCATGAAAACACTTTGGCAAGCAGGAGTCCTCCTGAGGTGAATGGTGTGAGCCAGTGAATGATCTAGTTTCACCTACATCACCGTGGATCTTGCAAAGGCCTGACAGTCTTCAAAGGCTGAGAGCACATGTCTCCAGCTGGATCTGAAGTCGACGTGATGCATGCGAGGGGAAGACGTCAGCTATGAATTCTGAGAACACTTGCCATGGCGGTGTTTGTTCCAGTGCAGCTCAGGTTTACAAACTGGGGTCCCCTTGCATTGCCCAGAAGACCAGGGAGAAAACTCGTCCTGAGGATTCTTCCATGCTGTGGCTATCTGGCTCCCCGATGGAGGAAACACATTGCTGCCGGGCCTTCTGCATACCAACAGTAGAGCCCAAAGACCATCATGAGGCATGAGGTTGCTCAGAAGGCACAGATGACACTTTGGGTACACAGTGATTTTCCTCGGAAACTGGTGCAGACGTGAGCGTCCTCAGATATGTGAAAGGCACACCAGCATTACAGCACTTCAGTGGTGAAAGCCTCGGGTCTACTTGTGACCACCAACTTTGCTGATGGAAACACTGCCCCTTACTTTGAGTGTGCCGCTCAGTCGACATTCGCCTTAGCTGAAGCAGTCTGCTGCACGAGCTCCTGGCAAGGAACGGCAGGCGCACTGTTTCTTTCGAGAAAACTCACTCGTCCTCCCGGGCAATTCCTGCAGGGTGTCCAACATGGGCGCCACCCCGTGCCTTTCGTTCAGTTTTCTCGCCCCAAGCCTCCTGCTTCCAAAGGGGCAAAGAATGCTTTAGCCCTCAGGATCCAGTTTCTACGTGCAAAGCCAGCCTGTGGAGCAGCACCTTCTGCCCAGCTACGAGAGAGCCATGCGACACACTAGGCGCTCCTGTGAGGACCCTTTTGTAAGCAGAGGTTCTGCGCGAGGTGACGTGCCTAGTCACCACAGTGCTTCAGTCAGGCGATGTCGACTTTGGAAATTTCAATCGCCCAGCAGTGCTTCGGGAGAGGGGTCCATCATATCAGGCTGGTTGTAAAGTCACATTTCTGCTCGAGGTGAAGGGTCGTCAGCTTTGAGTTCATACAATCAATGTTACTCTCCGGATATGATTCCGGGCAGCTAATATCTAAGCCGGGAGTGTGACATGCATTGCTCATGACACCGGCCCCCACTCTGTTACCAAGACTGGTTTCCAGAGGTGGAGGTCTGGCTCTCCGCCGGAGCAGGCCGTGTGTTGCCCTGCCCTCTGCATGCACAGAGTGGAGGCCAACGACCCATGTGGCTGGAGCTCACTCAGAAGCCGCAGTTGACACTTTGGGTACACCGTGTTCTTCCATGACCTGGGTCCAGGCGCGAGAGACCCTGCAGTCCTGAGAGGCCTACCAGTGTTAAAGCAGTACCTTCACTAAGGCTTCTCAGACAGAGCTGCACTCCCAACACTTTTCACGGCTCTCGAGGACTTTCCTTTGGCAGCATGCGGGCAGGTTTCCGAACCACTAGCCAAGAAGGCTTTGGGATGAGCTCCTAGCGAGGAACTGCCCACACCCCCTCGTTCTTGCGAGAAAACTCACTCTTCCTCACTTTGCCTCCCCGGGAACTCCTACGGTGAGTACAAGACGGGCAACAGGACCCTTTTTCAGGCAGCTCTGAGCACCCAGCTCTCCGGGTTGCCAACGGGACAGATTTCGCTTTTCTCGTCCGGCCTCCTTTTCACGGTTGCCACACAGCTCATGTAGTTGACGTTCCGGGAACCAAAGGAGGCCCGTGTCACATACTGTACTTCTTCGCTGAAAGCGCTTTGGAAAGCCAGTGTTCCTCCTGAAGTAAATTGCGCGAGCCAGTGAACGCCTTCGTTTCGCCTAGGTCATGGTACATCTCCCGAAGGCCTAGCCACCTTCAGAGGACGACTGCCTATTTCTCCCTCTAGAGGTAAAGTCCTGGTGCTGCTTCAGGGAGCAAGAGGTCAGGTATGAAGTCCGAGAACTCACCGTGTAAGCACGGTGGTTTTCCAAAAGCAGCTCAGGGTTACAAAATGAGGCCCCCTTGCATTGCCCAGAAGCCCCGGTATCAACGTGTTCTTCAGGCTTCCTCTAAGCTCTCCAAATCTAGCTCTCCCATGGAGGAAAAACGTTGTTGCCCAGCCTCCTGCATACAAAACAGTAGAGTCCAAAGACCCATGTGGCTGGATGGTGCTCAGCAGGCACAGATGCCACTTTTGGTACACAGGGACCTTCCTTGGAATACGGTGCAGACGCTCGCATCCTCAGACTTTGAAAGGCACACCCGCATTTACAGCACTTTAGTGGGGAAGGCCTCTTTGAAACTGCTGACTGCGACTCTGCTGGTGGAAACACTGCACCTTACTTTGACTCTGGCGCTCGGCTGACATTCGCCATAGATAAAAGTCCTGTGCTGGATGTGCTCCTAGCAAGGCATTGCAAGCACTCTGTTTCTTTGGGCAAAGTCTCCGTTCCTCCCCGGGTATTCCTGCAGGGTTGAGAAAGTTGGCGACCACAGTGCTTTTCATGAAGCACTGATCATCCAAAACACGGACTTTCCTTGCAACACGCGGGCAAGTTTCCTTATGACTAGCCAAGAAGGCTTTGGGATGAGAACCTAGCAAGGAACGGCACGCACTCCGGTTCTTCCAAGAAAATTCACTCGGCCTCAGGTTACCTCTCAGGGTAATCCTGGGGTGAATAGAAGACCGGCAACAGGACTGTTTCTCAGGCAGCTCTGAGGACACATCTCTCTGCTTTGTCACTGGGGCAAATTGTGCTGTTCCCGTCCCTCTCCACTTTCACGGTTGACACCTAGCTCATGTACCTGAAGTCCACAAGCAGGTGAAAGAGACATGCCACACACATGTGCCCTTCCATGAAAACACTTTGGCAAGCAGGAGTCCTCCTGAGGTGAATGGTGTGAGCCAGTGAATGATCTAGTTTCACCTACATCACCGTGGATCTTGCAAAGGCCTGACAGTCTTCAAAGGCTGAGAGCACATGTCTCCAGCTGGATCTGAAGTCGACGTGATGCATGCGAGGGGAAGACGTCAGCTATGAATTCTGAGAACACTTGCCATGGCGGTGTTTGTTCCAGTGCAGCTCAGGTTTACAAACTGGGGTCCCCTTGCATTGCCCAGAAGACCAGGGAGAAAACTCGTCCTGAGGATTCTTCCATGCTGTGGCTATCTGGCTCCCCGATGGAGGAAACACATTGCTGCCGGGCCTTCTGCATACCAACAGTAGAGCCCAAAGACCATCATGAGGCATGAGGTTGCTCAGAAGGCACAGATGACACTTTGGGTACACAGTGATTTTCCTCGGAAACTGGTGCAGACGTGAGCGTCCTCAGATATGTGAAAGGCACACCAGCATTACAGCACTTCAGTGGTGAAAGCCTCGGGTCTACTTGTGACCACCAACTTTGCTGATGGAAACACTGCCCCTTACTTTGAGTGTGCCGCTCAGTCGACATTCGCCTTAGCTGAAGCAGTCTGCTGCACGAGCTCCTGGCAAGGAACGGCAGGCGCACTGTTTCTTTCGAGAAAACTCACTCGTCCTCCCGGGCAATTCCTGCAGGGTGTCCAACATGGGCGCCACCCCGTGCCTTTCGTTCAGTTTTCTCGCCCCAAGCCTCCTGCTTCCAAAGGGGCAAAGAATGCTTTAGCCCTCAGGATCCAGTTTCTACGTGCAAAGCCAGCCTGTGGAGCAGCACCTTCTGCCCAGCTACGAGAGAGCCATGCGACACACTAGGCGCTCCTGTGAGGACCCTTTTGTAAGCAGAGGTTCTGCGCGAGGTGACGTGCCTAGTCACCACAGTGCTTCAGTCAGGCGATGTCGACTTTGGAACTTTCAATCGCCCAGCAGTGCTTCGGGAGAGGGGTCCATCATATCAGGCTGGTTGTAAAGTCACATTTCTGCTCGAGGTGAAGGGTCGTCAGCTTTGAGTTCATACAATCAATGTTACTCTCCGGATATGATTCCGGGCAGCTAATATCTAAGCCGGGAGTGTGACATGCATTGCTCATGACACCGGCCCCCACTCTGTTACCAAGACTGGTTTCCAGAGGTGGAGGTCTGGCTCTCCGCCGGAGCAGGCCGTGTGTTGCCCTGCCCTCTGCATGCACAGAGTGGAGGCCAACGACCCATGTGGCTGGAGCTCACTCAGAAGCCGCAGTTGACACTTTGGGTACACCGTGTTCTTCCATGACCTGGGTCCAGGCGCGAGAGACCCTGCAGTCCTGAGAGGCCTACCAGTGTTAAAGCAGTACCTTCACTAAGGCTTCTCAGACAGAGCTGCACTCCCAACACTTTTCACGGCTCTCGAGGACTTTCCTTTGGCAGCATGCGGGCAGGTTTCCGAACCACTAGCCAAGAAGGCTTTGGGATGAGCTCCTAGCGAGGAACTGCCCACACCCCCTCGTTCTTGCGAGAAAACTCACTCTTCCTCACTTTGCCTCCCCGGGAACTCCTACGGTGAGTACAAGACGGGCAACAGGACCCTTTTTCAGGCAGCTCTGAGCACCCAGCTCTCCGGGTTGCCAACGGGACAGATTTCGCTTTTCTCGTCCGGCCTCCTTTTCACGGTTGCCACACAGCTCATGTAGTTGACGTTCCGGGAACCAAAGGAGGCCCGTGTCACATACTGTACTTCTTCGCTGAAAGCGCTTTGGAAAGCCAGTGTTCCTCCTGAAGTAAATTGCGCGAGCCAGTGAACGCCTTCGTTTCGCCTAGGTCATGGTACATCTCCCGAAGGCCTGGCCACCTTCAGAGGACGACTGCCTATTTCTCCCTCTAGAGGTAAAGTCCTGGTGCTGCTTCAGGGAGCAAGAGGTCAGGTATGAAGTCCGAGAACTCACCGTGTAAGCACGGTGGTTTTCCAAAAGCAGCTCAGGGTTACAAAATGAGGCCCCCTTGCATTGCCCAGAAGCCCCGGTATCAACGTGTTCTTCAGGCTTCCTCTAAGCTCTCCAAATCTAGCTCTCCCATGGAGGAAAAACGTTGTTGCCCAGCCTCCTGCATACAAAACAGTAGAGTCCAAAGACCCATGTGGCTGGATGGTGCTCAGCAGGCACAGATGCCACTTTTGGTACACAGGGACCTTCCTTGGAATACGGTGCAGACGCTCGCATCCTCAGACTTTGAAAGGCACACCCGCATTTACAGCACTTTAGTGGGGAAGGCCTCTTTGAAACTGCTGACTGCGACTCTGCTGGTGGAAACACTGCACCTTACTTTGACTCTGGCGCTCGGCTGACATTCGCCATAGATAAAAGTCCTGTGCTGGATGTGCTCCTAGCAAGGCATTGCAAGCACTCTGTTTCTTTGGGCAAAGTCTCCGTTCCTCCCCGGGTATTCCTGCAGGGTTGAGAAAGTTGGCGACCACAGTGCTTTTCATGAAGCACTGATCATCCAAAACACGGACTTTCCTTGCAACACGCGGGCAAGTTTCCTTATGACTAGCCAAGAAGGCTTTGGGATGAGAACCTAGCAAGGAACGGCACGCACTCCGGTTCTTCCAAGAAAATTCACTCGGCCTCAGGTTACCTCTCAGGGTAATCCTGGGGTGAATAGAAGACCGGCAACAGGACTGTTTCTCAGGCAGCTCTGAGGACACATCTCTCTGCTTTGTCACTGGGGCAAATTGTGCTGTTCCCGTCCCTCTCCACTTTCACGGTTGACACCTAGCTCATGTACCTGAAGTCCACAAGCAGGTGAAAGAGACATGCCACACACATGTGCCCTTCCATGAAAACACTTTGGCAAGCAGGAGTCCTCCTGAGGTGAATGGTGTGAGCCAGTGAATGATCTAGTTTCACCTACATCACCGTGGATCTTGCAAAGGCCTGACAGTCTTCAAAGGCTGAGAGCACATGTCTCCAGCTGGATCTGAAGTCGACGTGATGCATGCGAGGGGAAGACGTCAGCTATGAATTCTGAGAACACTTGCCATGGCGGTGTTTGTTCCAGTGCAGCTCAGGTTTACAAACTGGGGTCCCCTTGCATTGCCCAGAAGACCAGGGAGAAAACTCGTCCTGAGGATTCTTCCATGCTGTGGCTATCTGGCTCCCCGATGGAGGAAACACATTGCTGCCGGGCCTTCTGCATACCAACAGTAGAGCCCAAAGACCATCATGAGGCATGAGGTTGCTCAGAAGGCACAGATGACACTTTGGGTACACAGTGATTTTCCTCGGAAACTGGTGCAGACGTGAGCGTCCTCAGATATGTGAAAGGCACACCAGCATTACAGCACTTCAGTGGTGAAAGCCTCGGGTCTACTTGTGACCACCAACTTTGCTGATGGAAACACTGCCCCTTACTTTGAGTGTGCCGCTCAGTCGACATTCGCCTTAGCTGAAGCAGTCTGCTGCACGAGCTCCTGGCAAGGAACGGCAGGCGCACTGTTTCTTTCGAGAAAACTCACTCGTCCTCCCGGGCAATTCCTGCAGGGTGTCCAACATGGGCGCCACCCCGTGCCTTTCGTTCAGTTTTCTCGCCCCAAGCCTCCTGCTTCCAAAGGGGCAAAGAATGCTTTAGCCCTCAGGATCCAGTTTCTACGTGCAAAGCCAGCCTGTGGAGCAGCACCTTCTGCCCAGCTACGAGAGAGCCATGCGACACACTAGGCGCTCCTGTGAGGACCCTTTTGTAAGCAGAGGTTCTGCGCGAGGTGACGTGCCTAGTCACCACAGTGCTTCAGTCAGGCGATGTCGACTTTGGAACTTTCAATCGCCCAGCAGTGCTTCGGGAGAGGGGTCCATCATATCAGGCTGGTTGTAAAGTCACATTTCTGCTCGAGGTGAAGGGTCGTCAGCTTTGAGTTCATACAATCAATGTTACTCTCCGGATATGATTCCGGGCAGCTAATATCTAAGCCGGGAGTGTGACATGCATTGCTCATGACACCGGCCCCCACTCTGTTACCAAGACTGGTTTCCAGAGGTGGAGGTCTGGCTCTCCGCCGGAGCAGGCCGTGTGTTGCCCTGCCCTCTGCATGCACAGAGTGGAGGCCAACGACCCATGTGGCTGGAGCTCACTCAGAAGCCGCAGTTGACACTTTGGGTACACCGTGTTCTTCCATGACCTGGGTCCAGGCGCGAGAGACCCTGCAGTCCTGAGAGGCCTACCAGTGTTAAAGCAGTACCTTCACTAAGGCTTCTCAGACAGAGCTGCACTCCCAACACTTTTCACGGCTCTCGAGGACTTTCCTTTGGCAGCATGCGGGCAGGTTTCCGAACCACTAGCCAAGAAGGCTTTGGGATGAGCTCCTAGCGAGGAACTGCCCACACCCCCTCGTTCTTGCGAGAAAACTCACTCTTCCTCACTTTGCCTCCCCGGGAACTCCTACGGTGAGTACAAGACGGGCAACAGGACCCTTTTTCAGGCAGCTCTGAGCACCCAGCTCTCCGGGTTGCCAACGGGACAGATTTCGCTTTTCTCGTCCGGCCTCCTTTTCACGGTTGCCACACAGCTCATGTAGTTGACGTTCCGGGAACCAAAGGAGGCCCGTGTCACATACTGTACTTCTTCGCTGAAAGCGCTTTGGAAAGCCAGTGTTCCTCCTGAAGTAAATTGCGCGAGCCAGTGAACGCCTTCGTTTCGCCTAGGTCATGGTACATCTCCCGAAGGCCTAGCCACCTTCAGAGGACGACTGCCTATTTCTCCCTCTAGAGGTAAAGTCCTGGTGCTGCTTCAGGGAGCAAGAGGTCAGGTATGAAGTCCGAGAACTCACCGTGTAAGCACGGTGGTTTTCCAAAAGCAGCTCAGGGTTACAAAATGAGGCCCCCTTGCATTGCCCAGAAGCCCCGGTATCAACGTGTTCTTCAGGCTTCCTCTAAGCTCTCCAAATCTAGCTCTCCCATGGAGGAAAAACGTTGTTGCCCAGCCTCCTGCATACAAAACAGTAGAGTCCAAAGACCCATGTGGCTGGATGGTGCTCAGCAGGCACAGATGCCACTTTTGGTACACAGGGACCTTCCTTGGAATACGGTGCAGACGCTCGCATCCTCAGACTTTGAAAGGCACACCCGCATTTACAGCACTTTAGTGGGGAAGGCCTCTTTGAAACTGCTGACTGCGACTCTGCTGGTGGAAACACTGCACCTTACTTTGACTCTGGCGCTCGGCTGACATTCGCCATAGATAAAAGTCCTGTGCTGGATGTGCTCCTAGCAAGGCATTGCAAGCACTCTGTTTCTTTGGGCAAAGTCTCCGTTCCTCCCCGGGTATTCCTGCAGGGTTGAGAAAGTTGGCGACCACAGTGCTTTTCATGAAGCACTGATCATCCAAAACACGGACTTTCCTTGCAACACGCGGGCAAGTTTCCTTATGACTAGCCAAGAAGGCTTTGGGATGAGAACCTAGCAAGGAACGGCACGCACTCCGGTTCTTCCAAGAAAATTCACTCGGCCTCAGGTTACCTCTCAGGGTAATCCTGGGGTGAATAGAAGACCGGCAACAGGACTGTTTCTCAGGCAGCTCTGAGGACACATCTCTCTGCTTTGTCACTGGGGCAAATTGTGCTGTTCCCGTCCCTCTCCACTTTCACGGTTGACACCTAGCTCATGTACCTGAAGTCCACAAGCAGGTGAAAGAGACATGCCACACACATGTGCCCTTCCATGAAAACACTTTGGCAAGCAGGAGTCCTCCTGAGGTGAATGGTGTGAGCCAGTGAATGATCTAGTTTCACCTACATCACCGTGGATCTTGCAAAGGCCTGACAGTCTTCAAAGGCTGAGAGCACATGTCTCCAGCTGGATCTGAAGTCGACGTGATGCATGCGAGGGGAAGACGTCAGCTATGAATTCTGAGAACACTTGCCATGGCGGTGTTTGTTCCAGTGCAGCTCAGGTTTACAAACTGGGGTCCCCTTGCATTGCCCAGAAGACCAGGGAGAAAACTCGTCCTGAGGATTCTTCCATGCTGTGGCTACCTGGCTCCCCGATGGAGGAAACACATTGCTGCCGGGCCTTCTGCATACCAACAGTAGAGCCCAAAGACCATCATGAGGCATGAGGTTGCTCAGAAGGCACAGATGACACTTTGGGTACACAGTGATTTTCCTCGGAAACTGGTGCAGACGTGAGCGTCCTCAGATATGTGAAAGGCACACCAGCATTACAGCACTTCAGTGGTGAAAGCCTCGGGTCTACTTGTGACCACCAACTTTGCTGATGGAAACACTGCCCCTTACTTTGAGTGTGCCGCTCAGTCGACATTCGCCTTAGCTGAAGCAGTCTGCTGCACGAGCTCCTGGCAAGGAACGGCAGGCGCACTGTTTCTTTCGAGAAAACTCACTCGTCCTCCCGGGCAATTCCTGCAGGGTGTCCAACATGGGCGCCACCCCGTGCCTTTCGTTCAGTTTTCTCGCCCCAAGCCTCCTGCTTCCAAAGGGGCAAAGAATGCTTTAGCCCTCAGGATCCAGTTTCTACGTGCAAAGCCAGCCTGTGGAGCAGCACCTTCTGCCCAGCTACGAGAGAGCCATGCGACACACTAGGCGCTCCTGTGAGGACCCTTTTGTAAGCAGAGGTTCTGCGCGAGGTGACGTGCCTAGTCACCACAGTGCTTCAGTCAGGCGATGTCGACTTTGGAACTTTCAATCGCCCAGCAGTGCTTCGGGAGAGGGGTCCATCATATCAGGCTGGTTGTAAAGTCACATTTCTGCTCGAGGTGAAGGGTCGTCAGCTTTGAGTTCATACAATCAATGTTACTCTCCGGATATGATTCCGGGCAGCTAATATCTAAGCCGGGAGTGTGACATGCATTGCTCATGACACCGGCCCCCACTCTGTTACCAAGACTGGTTTCCAGAGGTGGAGGTCTGGCTCTCCGCCGGAGCAGGCCGTGTGTTGCCCTGCCCTCTGCATGCACAGAGTGGAGGCCAACGACCCATGTGGCTGGAGCTCACTCAGAAGCCGCAGTTGACACTTTGGGTACACCGTGTTCTTCCATGACCTGGGTCCAGGCGCGAGAGACCCTGCAGTCCTGAGAGGCCTACCAGTGTTAAAGCAGTACCTTCACTAAGGCTTCTCAGACAGAGCTGCACTCCCAACACTTTTCACGGCTCTCGAGGACTTTCCTTTGGCAGCATGCGGGCAGGTTTCCGAACCACTAGCCAAGAAGGCTTTGGGATGAGCTCCTAGCGAGGAACTGCCCACACCCCCTCGTTCTTGCGAGAAAACTCACTCTTCCTCACTTTGCCTCCCCGGGAACTCCTACGGTGAGTACAAGACGGGCAACAGGACCCTTTTTCAGGCAGCTCTGAGCACCCAGCTCTCCGGGTTGCCAACGGGACAGATTTCGCTTTTCTCGTCCGGCCTCCTTTTCACGGTTGCCACACAGCTCATGTAGTTGACGTTCCGGGAACCAAAGGAGGCCCGTGTCACATACTGTACTTCTTCGCTGAAAGCGCTTTGGAAAGCCAGTGTTCCTCCTGAAGTAAATTGCGCGAGCCAGTGAACGCCTTCGTTTCGCCTAGGTCATGGTACATCTCCCGAAGGCCTAGCCACCTTCAGAGGACGACTGCCTATTTCTCCCTCTAGAGGTAAAGTCCTGGTGCTGCTTCAGGGAGCAAGAGGTCAGGTATGAAGTCCGAGAACTCACCGTGTAAGCACGGTGGTTTTCCAAAAGCAGCTCAGGGTTACAAAATGAGGCCCCCTTGCATTGCCCAGAAGCCCCGGTATCAACGTGTTCTTCAGGCTTCCTCTAAGCTCTCCAAATCTAGCTCTCCCATGGAGGAAAAACGTTGTTGCCCAGCCTCCTGCATACAAAACAGTAGAGTCCAAAGACCCATGTGGCTGGATGGTGCTCAGCAGGCACAGATGCCACTTTTGGTACACAGGGACCTTCCTTGGAATACGGTGCAGACGCTCGCATCCTCAGACTTTGAAAGGCACACCCGCATTTACAGCACTTTAGTGGGGAAGGCCTCTTTGAAACTGCTGACTGCGACTCTGCTGGTGGAAACACTGCACCTTACTTTGACTCTGGCGCTCGGCTGACATTCGCCATAGATAAAAGTCCTGTGCTGGATGTGCTCCTAGCAAGGCATTGCAAGCACTCTGTTTCTTTGGGCAAAGTCTCCGTTCCTCCCCGGGTATTCCTGCAGGGTTGAGAAAGTTGGCGACCACAGTGCTTTTCATGAAGCACTGATCATCCAAAACACGGACTTTCCTTGCAACACGCGGGCAAGTTTCCTTATGACTAGCCAAGAAGGCTTTGGGATGAGAACCTAGCAAGGAACGGCACGCACTCCGGTTCTTCCAAGAAAATTCACTCGGCCTCAGGTTACCTCTCAGGGTAATCCTGGGGTGAATAGAAGACCGGCAACAGGACTGTTTCTCAGGCAGCTCTGAGGACACATCTCTCTGCTTTGTCACTGGGGCAAATTGTGCTGTTCCCGTCCCTCTCCACTTTCACGGTTGACACCTAGCTCATGTACCTGAAGTCCACAAGCAGGTGAAAGAGACATGCCACACACATGTGCCCTTCCATGAAAACACTTTGGCAAGCAGGAGTCCTCCTGAGGTGAATGGTGTGAGCCAGTGAATGATCTAGTTTCACCTACATCACCGTGGATCTTGCAAAGGCCTGACAGTCTTCAAAGGCTGAGAGCACATGTCTCCAGCTGGATCTGAAGTCGACGTGATGCATGCGAGGGGAAGACGTCAGCTATGAATTCTGAGAACACTTGCCATGGCGGTGTTTGTTCCAGTGCAGCTCAGGTTTACAAACTGGGGTCCCCTTGCATTGCCCAGAAGACCAGGGAGAAAACTCGTCCTGAGGATTCTTCCATGCTGTGGCTACCTGGCTCCCCGATGGAGGAAACACATTGCTGCCGGGCCTTCTGCATACCAACAGTAGAGCCCAAAGACCATCATGAGGCATGAGGTTGCTCAGAAGGCACAGATGACACTTTGGGTACACAGTGATTTTCCTCGGAAACTGGTGCAGACGTGAGCGTCCTCAGATATGTGAAAGGCACACCAGCATTACAGCACTTCAGTGGTGAAAGCCTCGGGTCTACTTGTGACCACCAACTTTGCTGATGGAAACACTGCCCCTTACTTTGAGTGTGCCGCTCAGTCGACATTCGCCTTAGCTGAAGCAGTCTGCTGCACGAGCTCCTGGCAAGGAACGGCAGGCGCACTGTTTCTTTCGAGAAAACTCACTCGTCCTCCCGGGCAATTCCTGCAGGGTGTCCAACATGGGCGCCACCCCGTGCCTTTCGTTCAGTTTTCTCGCCCCAAGCCTCCTGCTTCCAAAGGGGCAAAGAATGCTTTAGCCCTCAGGATCCAGTTTCTACGTGCAAAGCCAGCCTGTGGAGCAGCACCTTCTGCCCAGCTACGAGAGAGCCATGCGACACACTAGGCGCTCCTGTGAGGACCCTTTTGTAAGCAGAGGTTCTGCGCGAGGTGACGTGCCTAGTCACCACAGTGCTTCAGTCAGGCGATGTCGACTTTGGAACTTTCAATCGCCCAGCAGTGCTTCGGGAGAGGGGTCCATCATATCAGGCTGGTTGTAAAGTCACATTTCTGCTCGAGGTGAAGGGTCGTCAGCTTTGAGTTCATACAATCAATGTTACTCTCCGGATATGATTCCGGGCAGCTAATATCTAAGCCGGGAGTGTGACATGCATTGCTCATGACACCGGCCCCCACTCTGTTACCAAGACTGGTTTCCAGAGGTGGAGGTCTGGCTCTCCGCCGGAGCAGGCCGTGTGTTGCCCTGCCCTCTGCATGCACAGAGTGGAGGCCAACGACCCATGTGGCTGGAGCTCACTCAGAAGCCGCAGTTGACACTTTGGGTACACCGTGTTCTTCCATGACCTGGGTCCAGGCGCGAGAGACCCTGCAGTCCTGAGAGGCCTACCAGTGTTAAAGCAGTACCTTCACTAAGGCTTCTCAGACAGAGCTGCACTCCCAACACTTTTCACGGCTCTCGAGGACTTTCCTTTGGCAGCATGCGGGCAGGTTTCCGAACCACTAGCCAAGAAGGCTTTGGGATGAGCTCCTAGCGAGGAACTGCCCACACCCCCTCGTTCTTGCGAGAAAACTCACTCTTCCTCACTTTGCCTCCCCGGGAACTCCTACGGTGAGTACAAGACGGGCAACAGGACCCTTTTTCAGGCAGCTCTGAGCACCCAGCTCTCCGGGTTGCCAACGGGACAGATTTCGCTTTTCTCGTCCGGCCTCCTTTTCACGGTTGCCACACAGCTCATGTAGTTGACGTTCCGGGAACCAAAGGAGGCCCGTGTCACATACTGTACTTCTTCGCTGAAAGCGCTTTGGAAAGCCAGTGTTCCTCCTGAAGTAAATTGCGCGAGCCAGTGAACGCCTTCGTTTCGCCTAGGTCATGGTACATCTCCCGAAGGCCTAGCCACCTTCAGAGGACGACTGCCTATTTCTCCCTCTAGAGGTAAAGTCCTGGTGCTGCTTCAGGGAGCAAGAGGTCAGGTATGAAGTCCGAGAACTCACCGTGTAAGCACGGTGGTTTTCCAAAAGCAGCTCAGGGTTACAAAATGAGGCCCCCTTGCATTGCCCAGAAGCCCCGGTATCAACGTGTTCTTCAGGCTTCCTCTAAGCTCTCCAAATCTAGCTCTCCCATGGAGGAAAAACGTTGTTGCCCAGCCTCCTGCATACAAAACAGTAGAGTCCAAAGACCCATGTGGCTGGATGGTGCTCAGCAGGCACAGATGCCACTTTTGGTACACAGGGACCTTCCTTGGAATACGGTGCAGACGCTCGCATCCTCAGACTTTGAAAGGCACACCCGCATTTACAGCACTTTAGTGGGGAAGGCCTCTTTGAAACTGCTGACTGCGACTCTGCTGGTGGAAACACTGCACCTTACTTTGACTCTGGCGCTCGGCTGACATTCGCCATAGATAAAAGTCCTGTGCTGGATGTGCTCCTAGCAAGGCATTGCAAGCACTCTGTTTCTTTGGGCAAAGTCTCCGTTCCTCCCCGGGTATTCCTGCAGGGTTGAGAAAGTTGGCGACCACAGTGCTTTTCATGAAGCACTGATCATCCAAAACACGGACTTTCCTTGCAACACGCGGGCAAGTTTCCTTATGACTAGCCAAGAAGGCTTTGGGATGAGAACCTAGCAAGGAACGGCACGCACTCCGGTTCTTCCAAGAAAATTCACTCGGCCTCAGGTTACCTCTCAGGGTAATCCTGGGGTGAATAGAAGACCGGCAACAGGACTGTTTCTCAGGCAGCTCTGAGGACACATCTCTCTGCTTTGTCACTGGGGCAAATTGTGCTGTTCCCGTCCCTCTCCACTTTCACGGTTGACACCTAGCTCATGTACCTGAAGTCCACAAGCAGGTGAAAGAGACATGCCACACACATGTGCCCTTCCATGAAAACACTTTGGCAAGCAGGAGTCCTCCTGAGGTGAATGGTGTGAGCCAGTGAATGATCTAGTTTCACCTACATCACCGTGGATCTTGCAAAGGCCTGACAGTCTTCAAAGGCTGAGAGCACATGTCTCCAGCTGGATCTGAAGTCGACGTGATGCATGCGAGGGGAAGACGTCAGCTATGAATTCTGAGAACACTTGCCATGGCGGTGTTTGTTCCAGTGCAGCTCAGGTTTACAAACTGGGGTCCCCTTGCATTGCCCAGAAGACCAGGGAGAAAACTCGTCCTGAGGATTCTTCCATGCTGTGGCTATCTGGCTCCCCGATGGAGGAAACACATTGCTGCCGGGCCTTCTGCATACCAACAGTAGAGCCCAAAGACCATCATGAGGCATGAGGTTGCTCAGAAGGCACAGATGACACTTTGGGTACACAGTGATTTTCCTCGGAAACTGGTGCAGACGTGAGCGTCCTCAGATATGTGAAAGGCACACCAGCATTACAGCACTTCAGTGGTGAAAGCCTCGGGTCTACTTGTGACCACCAACTTTGCTGATGGAAACACTGCCCCTTACTTTGAGTGTGCCGCTCAGTCGACATTCGCCTTAGCTGAAGCAGTCTGCTGCACGAGCTCCTGGCAAGGAACGGCAGGCGCACTGTTTCTTTCGAGAAAACTCACTCGTCCTCCCGGGCAATTCCTGCAGGGTGTCCAACATGGGCGCCACCCCGTGCCTTTCGTTCAGTTTTCTCGCCCCAAGCCTCCTGCTTCCAAAGGGGCAAAGAATGCTTTAGCCCTCAGGATCCAGTTTCTACGTGCAAAGCCAGCCTGTGGAGCAGCACCTTCTGCCCAGCTACGAGAGAGCCATGCGACACACTAGGCGCTCCTGTGAGGACCCTTTTGTAAGCAGAGGTTCTGCGCGAGGTGACGTGCCTAGTCACCACAGTGCTTCAGTCAGGCGATGTCGACTTTGGAACTTTCAATCGCCCAGCAGTGCTTCGGGAGAGGGGTCCATCATATCAGGCTGGTTGTAAAGTCACATTTCTGCTCGAGGTGAAGGGTCGTCAGCTTTGAGTTCATACAATCAATGTTACTCTCCGGATATGATTCCGGGCAGCTAATATCTAAGCCGGGAGTGTGACATGCATTGCTCATGACACCGGCCCCCACTCTGTTACCAAGACTGGTTTCCAGAGGTGGAGGTCTGGCTCTCCGCCGGAGCAGGCCGTGTGTTGCCCTGCCCTCTGCATGCACAGAGTGGAGGCCAACGACCCATGTGGCTGGAGCTCACTCAGAAGCCGCAGTTGACACTTTGGGTACACCGTGTTCTTCCATGACCTGGGTCCAGGCGCGAGAGACCCTGCAGTCCTGAGAGGCCTACCAGTGTTAAAGCAGTACCTTCACTAAGGCTTCTCAGACAGAGCTGCACTCCCAACACTTTTCACGGCTCTCGAGGACTTTCCTTTGGCAGCATGCGGGCAGGTTTCCGAACCACTAGCCAAGAAGGCTTTGGGATGAGCTCCTAGCGAGGAACTGCCCACACCCCCTCGTTCTTGCGAGAAAACTCACTCTTCCTCACTTTGCCTCCCCGGGAACTCCTACGGTGAGTACAAGACGGGCAACAGGACCCTTTTTCAGGCAGCTCTGAGCACCCAGCTCTCCGGGTTGCCAACGGGACAGATTTCGCTTTTCTCGTCCGGCCTCCTTTTCACGGTTGCCACACAGCTCATGTAGTTGACGTTCCGGGAACCAAAGGAGGCCCGTGTCACATACTGTACTTCTTCGCTGAAAGCGCTTTGGAAAGCCAGTGTTCCTCCTGAAGTAAATTGCGCGAGCCAGTGAACGCCTTCGTTTCGCCTAGGTCATGGTACATCTCCCGAAGGCCTAGCCACCTTCAGAGGACGACTGCCTATTTCTCCCTCTAGAGGTAAAGTCCTGGTGCTGCTTCAGGGAGCAAGAGGTCAGGTATGAAGTCCGAGAACTCACCGTGTAAGCACGGTGGTTTTCCAAAAGCAGCTCAGGGTTACAAAATGAGGCCCCCTTGCATTGCCCAGAAGCCCCGGTATCAACGTGTTCTTCAGGCTTCCTCTAAGCTCTCCAAATCTAGCTCTCCCATGGAGGAAAAACGTTGTTGCCCAGCCTCCTGCATACAAAACAGTAGAGTCCAAAGACCCATGTGGCTGGATGGTGCTCAGCAGGCACAGATGCCACTTTTGGTACACAGGGACCTTCCTTGGAATACGGTGCAGACGCTCGCATCCTCAGACTTTGAAAGGCACACCCGCATTTACAGCACTTTAGTGGGGAAGGCCTCTTTGAAACTGCTGACTGCGACTCTGCTGGTGGAAACACTGCACCTTACTTTGACTCTGGCGCTCGGCTGACATTCGCCATAGATAAAAGTCCTGTGCTGGATGTGCTCCTAGCAAGGCATTGCAAGCACTCTGTTTCTTTGGGCAAAGTCTCCGTTCCTCCCCGGGTATTCCTGCAGGGTTGAGAAAGTTGGCGACCACAGTGCTTTTCATGAAGCACTGATCATCCAAAACACGGACTTTCCTTGCAACACGCGGGCAAGTTTCCTTATGACTAGCCAAGAAGGCTTTGGGATGAGAACCTAGCAAGGAACGGCACGCACTCCGGTTCTTCCAAGAAAATTCACTCGGCCTCAGGTTACCTCTCAGGGTAATCCTGGGGTGAATAGAAGACCGGCAACAGGACTGTTTCTCAGGCAGCTCTGAGGACACATCTCTCTGCTTTGTCACTGGGGCAAATTGTGCTGTTCCCGTCCCTCTCCACTTTCACGGTTGACACCTAGCTCATGTACCTGAAGTCCACAAGCAGGTGAAAGAGACATGCCACACACATGTGCCCTTCCATGAAAACACTTTGGCAAGCAGGAGTCCTCCTGAGGTGAATGGTGTGAGCCAGTGAATGATCTAGTTTCACCTACATCACCGTGGATCTTGCAAAGGCCTGACAGTCTTCAAAGGCTGAGAGCACATGTCTCCAGCTGGATCTGAAGTCGACGTGATGCATGCGAGGGGAAGACGTCAGCTATGAATTCTGAGAACACTTGCCATGGCGGTGTTTGTTCCAGTGCAGCTCAGGTTTACAAACTGGGGTCCCCTTGCATTGCCCAGAAGACCAGGGAGAAAACTCGTCCTGAGGATTCTTCCATGCTGTGGCTATCTGGCTCCCCGATGGAGGAAACACATTGCTGCCGGGCCTTCTGCATACCAACAGTAGAGCCCAAAGACCATCATGAGGCATGAGGTTGCTCAGAAGGCACAGATGACACTTTGGGTACACAGTGATTTTCCTCGGAAACTGGTGCAGACGTGAGCGTCCTCAGATATGTGAAAGGCACACCAGCATTACAGCACTTCAGTGGTGAAAGCCTCGGGTCTACTTGTGACCACCAACTTTGCTGATGGAAACACTGCCCCTTACTTTGAGTGTGCCGCTCAGTCGACATTCGCCTTAGCTGAAGCAGTCTGCTGCACGAGCTCCTGGCAAGGAACGGCAGGCGCACTGTTTCTTTCGAGAAAACTCACTCGTCCTCCCGGGCAATTCCTGCAGGGTGTCCAACATGGGCGCCACCCCGTGCCTTTCGTTCAGTTTTCTCGCCCCAAGCCTCCTGCTTCCAAAGGGGCAAAGAATGCTTTAGCCCTCAGGATCCAGTTTCTACGTGCAAAGCCAGCCTGTGGAGCAGCACCTTCTGCCCAGCTACGAGAGAGCCATGCGACACACTAGGCGCTCCTGTGAGGACCCTTTTGTAAGCAGAGGTTCTGCGCGAGGTGACGTGCCTAGTCACCACAGTGCTTCAGTCAGGCGATGTCGACTTTGGAACTTTCAATCGCCCAGCAGTGCTTCGGGAGAGGGGTCCATCATATCAGGCTGGTTGTAAAGTCACATTTCTGCTTGAGGTGAAGGGTCGTCAGCTTTGAGTTCATACAATCAATGTTACTCTCCGGATATGATTCCGGGCAGCTAATATCTAAGCCGGGAGTGTGACATGCATTGCTCATGACACCGGCCCCCACTCTGTTACCAAGACTGGTTTCCAGAGGTGGAGGTCTGGCTCTCCGCCGGAGCAGGCCGTGTGTTGCCCTGCCCTCTGCATGCACAGAGTGGAGGCCAACGACCCATGTGGCTGGAGCTCACTCAGAAGCCGCAGTTGACACTTTGGGTACACCGTGTTCTTCCATGACCTGGGTCCAGGCGCGAGAGACCCTGCAGTCCTGAGAGGCCTACCAGTGTTAAAGCAGTACCTTCACTAAGGCTTCTCAGACAGAGCTGCACTCCCAACACTTTTCACGGCTCTCGAGGACTTTCCTTTGGCAGCATGCGGGCAGGTTTCCGAACCACTAGCCAAGAAGGCTTTGGGATGAGCTCCTAGCGAGGAACTGCCCACACCCCCTCGTTCTTGCGAGAAAACTCACTCTTCCTCACTTTGCCTCCCCGGGAACTCCTACGGTGAGTACAAGACGGGCAACAGGACCCTTTTTCAGGCAGCTCTGAGCACCCAGCTCTCCGGGTTGCCAACGGGACAGATTTCGCTTTTCTCGTCCGGCCTCCTTTTCACGGTTGCCACACAGCTCATGTAGTTGACGTTCCGGGAACCAAAGGAGGCCCGTGTCACATACTGTACTTCTTCGCTGAAAGCGCTTTGGAAAGCCAGTGTTCCTCCTGAAGTAAATTGCGCGAGCCAGTGAACGCCTTCGTTTCGCCTAGGTCATGGTACATCTCCCGAAGGCCTAGCCACCTTCAGAGGACGACTGCCTATTTCTCCCTCTAGAGGTAAAGTCCTGGTGCTGCTTCAGGGAGCAAGAGGTCAGGTATGAAGTCCGAGAACTCACCGTGTAAGCACGGTGGTTTTCCAAAAGCAGCTCAGGGTTACAAAATGAGGCCCCCTTGCATTGCCCAGAAGCCCCGGTATCAACGTGTTCTTCAGGCTTCCTCTAAGCTCTCCAAATCTAGCTCTCCCATGGAGGAAAAACGTTGTTGCCCAGCCTCCTGCATACAAAACAGTAGAGTCCAAAGACCCATGTGGCTGGATGGTGCTCAGCAGGCACAGATGCCACTTTTGGTACACAGGGACCTTCCTTGGAATACGGTGCAGACGCTCGCATCCTCAGACTTTGAAAGGCACACCCGCATTTACAGCACTTTAGTGGGGAAGGCCTCTTTGAAACTGCTGACTGCGACTCTGCTGGTGGAAACACTGCACCTTACTTTGACTCTGGCGCTCGGCTGACATTCGCCATAGATAAAAGTCCTGTGCTGGATGTGCTCCTAGCAAGGCATTGCAAGCACTCTGTTTCTTTGGGCAAAGTCTCCGTTCCTCCCCGGGTATTCCTGCAGGGTTGAGAAAGTTGGCGACCACAGTGCTTTTCATGAAGCACTGATCATCCAAAACACGGACTTTCCTTGCAACACGCGGGCAAGTTTCCTTATGACTAGCCAAGAAGGCTTTGGGATGAGAACCTAGCAAGGAACGGCACGCACTCCGGTTCTTCCAAGAAAATTCACTCGGCCTCAGGTTACCTCTCAGGGTAATCCTGGGGTGAATAGAAGACCGGCAACAGGACTGTTTCTCAGGCAGCTCTGAGGACACATCTCTCTGCTTTGTCACTGGGGCAAATTGTGCTGTTCCCGTCCCTCTCCACTTTCACGGTTGACACCTAGCTCATGTACCTGAAGTCCACAAGCAGGTGAAAGAGACATGCCACACACATGTGCCCTTCCATGAAAACACTTTGGCAAGCAGGAGTCCTCCTGAGGTGAATGGTGTGAGCCAGTGAATGATCTAGTTTCACCTACATCACCGTGGATCTTGCAAAGGCCTGACAGTCTTCAAAGGCTGAGAGCACATGTCTCCAGCTGGATCTGAAGTCGACGTGATGCATGCGAGGGGAAGACGTCAGCTATGAATTCTGAGAACACTTGCCATGGCGGTGTTTGTTCCAGTGCAGCTCAGGTTTACAAACTGGGGTCCCCTTGCATTGCCCAGAAGACCAGGGAGAAAACTCGTCCTGAGGATTCTTCCATGCTGTGGCTATCTGGCTCCCCGATGGAGGAAACACATTGCTGCCGGGCCTTCTGCATACCAACAGTAGAGCCCAAAGACCATCATGAGGCATGAGGTTGCTCAGAAGGCACAGATGACACTTTGGGTACACAGTGATTTTCCTCGGAAACTGGTGCAGACGTGAGCGTCCTCAGATATGTGAAAGGCACACCAGCATTACAGCACTTCAGTGGTGAAAGCCTCGGGTCTACTTGTGACCACCAACTTTGCTGATGGAAACACTGCCCCTTACTTTGAGTGTGCCGCTCAGTCGACATTCGCCTTAGCTGAAGCAGTCTGCTGCACGAGCTCCTGGCAAGGAACGGCAGGCGCACTGTTTCTTTCGAGAAAACTCACTCGTCCTCCCGGGCAATTCCTGCAGGGTGTCCAACATGGGCGCCACCCCGTGCCTTTCGTTCAGTTTTCTCGCCCCAAGCCTCCTGCTTCCAAAGGGGCAAAGAATGCTTTAGCCCTCAGGATCCAGTTTCTACGTGCAAAGCCAGCCTGTGGAGCAGCACCTTCTGCCCAGCTACGAGAGAGCCATGCGACACACTAGGCGCTCCTGTGAGGACCCTTTTGTAAGCAGAGGTTCTGCGCGAGGTGACGTGCCTAGTCACCACAGTGCTTCAGTCAGGCGATGTCGACTTTGGAACTTTCAATCGCCCAGCAGTGCTTCGGGAGAGGGGTCCATCATATCAGGCTGGTTGTAAAGTCACATTTCTGCTTGAGGTGAAGGGTCGTCAGCTTTGAGTTCATACAATCAATGTTACTCTCCGGATATGATTCCGGGCAGCTAATATCTAAGCCGGGAGTGTGACATGCATTGCTCATGACACCGGCCCCCACTCTGTTACCAAGACTGGTTTCCAGAGGTGGAGGTCTGGCTCTCCGCCGGAGCAGGCCGTGTGTTGCCCTGCCCTCTGCATGCACAGAGTGGAGGCCAACGACCCATGTGGCTGGAGCTCACTCAGAAGCCGCAGTTGACACTTTGGGTACACCGTGTTCTTCCATGACCTGGGTCCAGGCGCGAGAGACCCTGCAGTCCTGAGAGGCCTACCAGTGTTAAAGCAGTACCTTCACTAAGGCTTCTCAGACAGAGCTGCACTCCCAACACTTTTCACGGCTCTCGAGGACTTTCCTTTGGCAGCATGCGGGCAGGTTTCCGAACCACTAGCCAAGAAGGCTTTGGGATGAGCTCCTAGCGAGGAACTGCCCACACCCCCTCGTTCTTGCGAGAAAACTCACTCTTCCTCACTTTGCCTCCCCGGGAACTCCTACGGTGAGTACAAGACGGGCAACAGGACCCTTTTTCAGGCAGCTCTGAGCACCCAGCTCTCCGGGTTGCCAACGGGACAGATTTCGCTTTTCTCGTCCGGCCTCCTTTTCACGGTTGCCACACAGCTCATGTAGTTGACGTTCCGGGAACCAAAGGAGGCCCGTGTCACATACTGTACTTCTTCGCTGAAAGCGCTTTGGAAAGCCAGTGTTCCTCCTGAAGTAAATTGCGCGAGCCAGTGAACGCCTTCGTTTCGCCTAGGTCATGGTACATCTCCCGAAGGCCTAGCCACCTTCAGAGGACGACTGCCTATTTCTCCCTCTAGAGGTAAAGTCCTGGTGCTGCTTCAGGGAGCAAGAGGTCAGGTATGAAGTCCGAGAACTCACCGTGTAAGCACGGTGGTTTTCCAAAAGCAGCTCAGGGTTACAAAATGAGGCCCCCTTGCATTGCCCAGAAGCCCCGGTATCAACGTGTTCTTCAGGCTTCCTCTAAGCTCTCCAAATCTAGCTCTCCCATGGAGGAAAAACGTTGTTGCCCAGCCTCCTGCATACAAAACAGTAGAGTCCAAAGACCCATGTGGCTGGATGGTGCTCAGCAGGCACAGATGCCACTTTTGGTACACAGGGACCTTCCTTGGAATACGGTGCAGACGCTCGCATCCTCAGACTTTGAAAGGCACACCCGCATTTACAGCACTTTAGTGGGGAAGGCCTCTTTGAAACTGCTGACTGCGACTCTGCTGGTGGAAACACTGCACCTTACTTTGACTCTGGCGCTCGGCTGACATTCGCCATAGATAAAAGTCCTGTGCTGGATGTGCTCCTAGCAAGGCATTGCAAGCACTCTGTTTCTTTGGGCAAAGTCTCCGTTCCTCCCCGGGTATTCCTGCAGGGTTGAGAAAGTTGGCGACCACAGTGCTTTTCATGAAGCACTGATCATCCAAAACACGGACTTTCCTTGCAACACGCGGGCAAGTTTCCTTATGACTAGCCAAGAAGGCTTTGGGATGAGAACCTAGCAAGGAACGGCACGCACTCCGGTTCTTCCAAGAAAATTCACTCGGCCTCAGGTTACCTCTCAGGGTAATCCTGGGGTGAATAGAAGACCGGCAACAGGACTGTTTCTCAGGCAGCTCTGAGGACACATCTCTCTGCTTTGTCACTGGGGCAAATTGTGCTGTTCCCGTCCCTCTCCACTTTCACGGTTGACACCTAGCTCATGTACCTGAAGTCCACAAGCAGGTGAAAGAGACATGCCACACACATGTGCCCTTCCATGAAAACACTTTGGCAAGCAGGAGTCCTCCTGAGGTGAATGGTGTGAGCCAGTGAATGATCTAGTTTCACCTACATCACCGTGGATCTTGCAAAGGCCTGACAGTCTTCAAAGGCTGAGAGCACATGTCTCCAGCTGGATCTGAAGTCGACGTGATGCATGCGAGGGGAAGACGTCAGCTATGAATTCTGAGAACACTTGCCATGGCGGTGTTTGTTCCAGTGCAGCTCAGGTTTACAAACTGGGGTCCCCTTGCATTGCCCAGAAGACCAGGGAGAAAACTCGTCCTGAGGATTCTTCCATGCTGTGGCTATCTGGCTCCCCGATGGAGGAAACACATTGCTGCCGGGCCTTCTGCATACCAACAGTAGAGCCCAAAGACCATCATGAGGCATGAGGTTGCTCAGAAGGCACAGATGACACTTTGGGTACACAGTGATTTTCCTCGGAAACTGGTGCAGACGTGAGCGTCCTCAGATATGTGAAAGGCACACCAGCATTACAGCACTTCAGTGGTGAAAGCCTCGGGTCTACTTGTGACCACCAACTTTGCTGATGGAAACACTGCCCCTTACTTTGAGTGTGCCGCTCAGTCGACATTCGCCTTAGCTGAAGCAGTCTGCTGCACGAGCTCCTGGCAAGGAACGGCAGGCGCACTGTTTCTTTCGAGAAAACTCACTCGTCCTCCCGGGCAATTCCTGCAGGGTGTCCAACATGGGCGCCACCCCGTGCCTTTCGTTCAGTTTTCTCGCCCCAAGCCTCCTGCTTCCAAAGGGGCAAAGAATGCTTTAGCCCTCAGGATCCAGTTTCTACGTGCAAAGCCAGCCTGTGGAGCAGCACCTTCTGCCCAGCTACGAGAGAGCCATGCGACACACTAGGCGCTCCTGTGAGGACCCTTTTGTAAGCAGAGGTTCTGCGCGAGGTGACGTGCCTAGTCACCACAGTGCTTCAGTCAGGCGATGTCGACTTTGGAACTTTCAATCGCCCAGCAGTGCTTCGGGAGAGGGGTCCATCATATCAGGCTGGTTGTAAAGTCACATTTCTGCTCGAGGTGAAGGGTCGTCAGCTTTGAGTTCATACAATCAATGTTACTCTCCGGATATGATTCCGGGCAGCTAATATCTAAGCCGGGAGTGTGACATGCATTGCTCATGACACCGGCCCCCACTCTGTTACCAAGACTGGTTTCCAGAGGTGGAGGTCTGGCTCTCCGCCGGAGCAGGCCGTGTGTTGCCCTGCCCTCTGCATGCACAGAGTGGAGGCCAACGACCCATGTGGCTGGAGCTCACTCAGAAGCCGCAGTTGACACTTTGGGTACACCGTGTTCTTCCATGACCTGGGTCCAGGCGCGAGAGACCCTGCAGTCCTGAGAGGCCTACCAGTGTTAAAGCAGTACCTTCACTAAGGCTTCTCAGACAGAGCTGCACTCCCAACACTTTTCACGGCTCTCGAGGACTTTCCTTTGGCAGCATGCGGGCAGGTTTCCGAACCACTAGCCAAGAAGGCTTTGGGATGAGCTCCTAGCGAGGAACTGCCCACACCCCCTCGTTCTTGCGAGAAAACTCACTCTTCCTCACTTTGCCTCCCCGGGAACTCCTACGGTGAGTACAAGACGGGCAACAGGACCCTTTTTCAGGCAGCTCTGAGCACCCAGCTCTCCGGGTTGCCAACGGGACAGATTTCGCTTTTCTCGTCCGGCCTCCTTTTCACGGTTGCCACACAGCTCATGTAGTTGACGTTCCGGGAACCAAAGGAGGCCCGTGTCCCATACTGTACTTCTTCGCTGAAAGCGCTTTGGAAAGCCAGTGTTCCTCCTGAAGTAAATTGCGCGAGCCAGTGAACGCCTTCGTTTCGCCTAGGTCATGGTACATCTCCCGAAGGCCTAGCCCCCTTCAGAGGACGACTGCCTATTTCTCCCTCTAGAGGTAAAGTCCTGGTGCTGCTTCAGGGAGCAAGAGGTCAGGTATGAAGTCCGAGAACTCACCGTGTAAGCACGGTGGTTTTCCAAAAGCAGCTCAGGGTTACAAAATGAGGCCCCCTTGCATTGCCCAGAAGCCCCGGTATCAACGTGTTCTTCAGGCTTCCTCTAAGCTCTCCAAATCTAGCTCTCCCATGGAGGAAAAACGTTGTTGCCCAGCCTCCTGCATACAAAACAGTAGAGTCCAAAGACCCATGTGGCTGGATGGTGCTCAGCAGGCACAGATGCCACTTTTGGTACACAGGGACCTTCCTTGGAATACGGTGCAGACGCTCGCATCCTCAGACTTTGAAAGGCACACCCGCATTTACAGCACTTTAGTGGGGAAGGCCTCTTTGAAACTGCTGACTGCGACTCTGCTGGTGGAAACACTGCACCTTACTTTGACTCTGGCGCTCGGCTGACATTCGCCATAGATAAAAGTCCTGTGCTGGATGTGCTCCTAGCAAGGCATTGCAAGCACTCTGTTTCTTTGGGCAAAGTCTCCGTTCCTCCCCGGGTATTCCTGCAGGGTTGAGAAAGTTGGCGACCACAGTGCTTTTCATGAAGCACTGATCATCCAAAACACGGACTTTCCTTGCAACACGCGGGCAAGTTTCCTTATGACTAGCCAAGAAGGCTTTGGGATGAGAACCTAGCAAGGAACGGCACGCACTCCGGTTCTTCCAAGAAAATTCACTCGGCCTCAGGTTACCTCTCAGGGTAATCCTGGGGTGAATAGAAGACCGGCAACAGGACTGTTTCTCAGGCAGCTCTGAGGACACATCTCTCTGCTTTGTCACTGGGGCAAATTGTGCTGTTCCCGTCCCTCTCCACTTTCACGGTTGACACCTAGCTCATGTACCTGAAGTCCACAAGCAGGTGAAAGAGACATGCCACACACATGTGCCCTTCCATGAAAACACTTTGGCAAGCAGGAGTCCTCCTGAGGTGAATGGTGTGAGCCAGTGAATGATCTAGTTTCACCTACATCACCGTGGATCTTGCAAAGGCCTGACAGTCTTCAAAGGCTGAGAGCACATGTCTCCAGCTGGATCTGAAGTCGACGTGATGCATGCGAGGGGAAGACGTCAGCTATGAATTCTGAGAACACTTGCCATGGCGGTGTTTGTTCCAGTGCAGCTCAGGTTTACAAACTGGGGTCCCCTTGCATTGCCCAGAAGACCAGGGAGAAAACTCGTCCTGAGGATTCTTCCATGCTGTGGCTATCTGGCTCCCCGATGGAGGAAACACATTGCTGCCGGGCCTTCTGCATACCAACAGTAGAGCCCAAAGACCATCATGAGGCATGAGGTTGCTCAGAAGGCACAGATGACACTTTGGGTACACAGTGATTTTCCTCGGAAACTGGTGCAGACGTGAGCGTCCTCAGATATGTGAAAGGCACACCAGCATTACAGCACTTCAGTGGTGAAAGCCTCGGGTCTACTTGTGACCACCAACTTTGCTGATGGAAACACTGCCCCTTACTTTGAGTGTGCCGCTCAGTCGACATTCGCCTTAGCTGAAGCAGTCTGCTGCACGAGCTCCTGGCAAGGAACGGCAGGCGCACTGTTTCTTTCGAGAAAACTCACTCGTCCTCCCGGGCAATTCCTGCAGGGTGTCCAACATGGGCGCCACCCCGTGCCTTTCGTTCAGTTTTCTCGCCCCAAGCCTCCTGCTTCCAAAGGGGCAAAGAATGCTTTAGCCCTCAGGATCCAGTTTCTACGTGCAAAGCCAGCCTGTGGAGCAGCACCTTCTGCCCAGCTACGAGAGAGCCATGCGACACACTAGGCGCTCCTGTGAGGACCCTTTTGTAAGCAGAGGTTCTGCGCGAGGTGACGTGCCTAGTCACCACAGTGCTTCAGTCAGGCGATGTCGACTTTGGAACTTTCAATCGCCCAGCAGTGCTTCGGGAGAGGGGTCCATCATATCAGGCTGGTTGTAAAGTCACATTTCTGCTCGAGGTGAAGGGTCGTCAGCTTTGAGTTCATACAATCAATGTTACTCTCCGGATATGATTCCGGGCAGCTAATATCTAAGCCGGGAGTGTGACATGCATTGCTCATGACACCGGCCCCCACTCTGTTACCAAGACTGGTTTCCAGAGGTGGAGGTCTGGCTCTCCGCCGGAGCAGGCCGTGTGTTGCCCTGCCCTCTGCATGCACAGAGTGGAGGCCAACGACCCATGTGGCTGGAGCTCACTCAGAAGCCGCAGTTGACACTTTGGGTACACCGTGTTCTTCCATGACCTGGGTCCAGGCGCGAGAGACCCTGCAGTCCTGAGAGGCCTACCAGTGTTAAAGCAGTACCTTCACTAAGGCTTCTCAGACAGAGCTGCACTCCCAACACTTTTCACGGCTCTCGAGGACTTTCCTTTGGCAGCATGCGGGCAGGTTTCCGAACCACTAGCCAAGAAGGCTTTGGGATGAGCTCCTAGCGAGGAACTGCCCACACCCCCTCGTTCTTGCGAGAAAACTCACTCTTCCTCACTTTGCCTCCCCGGGAACTCCTACGGTGAGTACAAGACGGGCAACAGGACCCTTTTTCAGGCAGCTCTGAGCACCCAGCTCTCCGGGTTGCCAACGGGACAGATTTCGCTTTTCTCGTCCGGCCTCCTTTTCACGGTTGCCACACAGCTCATGTAGTTGACGTTCCGGGAACCAAAGGAGGCCCGTGTCCCATACTGTACTTCTTCGCTGAAAGCGCTTTGGAAAGCCAGTGTTCCTCCTGAAGTAAATTGCGCGAGCCAGTGAACGCCTTCGTTTCGCCTAGGTCATGGTACATCTCCCGAAGGCCTAGCCCCCTTCAGAGGACGACTGCCTATTTCTCCCTCTAGAGGTAAAGTCCTGGTGCTGCTTCAGGGAGCAAGAGGTCAGGTATGAAGTCCGAGAACTCACCGTGTAAGCACGGTGGTTTTCCAAAAGCAGCTCAGGGTTACAAAATGAGGCCCCCTTGCATTGCCCAGAAGCCCCGGTATCAACGTGTTCTTCAGGCTTCCTCTAAGCTCTCCAAATCTAGCTCTCCCATGGAGGAAAAACGTTGTTGCCCAGCCTCCTGCATACAAAACAGTAGAGTCCAAAGACCCATGTGGCTGGATGGTGCTCAGCAGGCACAGATGCCACTTTTGGTACACAGGGACCTTCCTTGGAATACGGTGCAGACGCTCGCATCCTCAGACTTTGAAAGGCACACCCGCATTTACAGCACTTTAGTGGGGAAGGCCTCTTTGAAACTGCTGACTGCGACTCTGCTGGTGGAAACACTGCACCTTACTTTGACTCTGGCGCTCGGCTGACATTCGCCATAGATAAAAGTCCTGTGCTGGATGTGCTCCTAGCAAGGCATTGCAAGCACTCTGTTTCTTTGGGCAAAGTCTCCGTTCCTCCCCGGGTATTCCTGCAGGGTTGAGAAAGTTGGCGACCACAGTGCTTTTCATGAAGCACTGATCATCCAAAACACGGACTTTCCTTGCAACACGCGGGCAAGTTTCCTTATGACTAGCCAAGAAGGCTTTGGGATGAGAACCTAGCAAGGAACGGCACGCACTCCGGTTCTTCCAAGAAAATTCACTCGGCCTCAGGTTACCTCTCAGGGTAATCCTGGGGTGAATAGAAGACCGGCAACAGGACTGTTTCTCAGGCAGCTCTGAGGACACATCTCTCTGCTTTGTCACTGGGGCAAATTGTGCTGTTCCCGTCCCTCTCCACTTTCACGGTTGACACCTAGCTCATGTACCTGAAGTCCACAAGCAGGTGAAAGAGACATGCCACACACATGTGCCCTTCCATGAAAACACTTTGGCAAGCAGGAGTCCTCCTGAGGTGAATGGTGTGAGCCAGTGAATGATCTAGTTTCACCTACATCACCGTGGATCTTGCAAAGGCCTGACAGTCTTCAAAGGCTGAGAGCACATGTCTCCAGCTGGATCTGAAGTCGACGTGATGCATGCGAGGGGAAGACGTCAGCTATGAATTCTGAGAACACTTGCCATGGCGGTGTTTGTTCCAGTGCAGCTCAGGTTTACAAACTGGGGTCCCCTTGCATTGCCCAGAAGACCAGGGAGAAAACTCGTCCTGAGGATTCTTCCATGCTGTGGCTATCTGGCTCCCCGATGGAGGAAACACATTGCTGCCGGGCCTTCTGCATACCAACAGTAGAGCCCAAAGACCATCATGAGGCATGAGGTTGCTCAGAAGGCACAGATGACACTTTGGGTACACAGTGATTTTCCTCGGAAACTGGTGCAGACGTGAGCGTCCTCAGATATGTGAAAGGCACACCAGCATTACAGCACTTCAGTGGTGAAAGCCTCGGGTCTACTTGTGACCACCAACTTTGCTGATGGAAACACTGCCCCTTACTTTGAGTGTGCCGCTCAGTCGACATTCGCCTTAGCTGAAGCAGTCTGCTGCACGAGCTCCTGGCAAGGAACGGCAGGCGCACTGTTTCTTTCGAGAAAACTCACTCGTCCTCCCGGGCAATTCCTGCAGGGTGTCCAACATGGGCGCCACCCCGTGCCTTTCGTTCAGTTTTCTCGCCCCAAGCCTCCTGCTTCCAAAGGGGCAAAGAATGCTTTAGCCCTCAGGATCCAGTTTCTACGTGCAAAGCCAGCCTGTGGAGCAGCACCTTCTGCCCAGCTACGAGAGAGCCATGCGACACACTAGGCGCTCCTGTGAGGACCCTTTTGTAAGCAGAGGTTCTGCGCGAGGTGACGTGCCTAGTCACCACAGTGCTTCAGTCAGGCGATGTCGACTTTGGAACTTTCAATCGCCCAGCAGTGCTTCGGGAGAGGGGTCCATCATATCAGGCTGGTTGTAAAGTCACATTTCTGCTTGAGGTGAAGGGTCGTCAGCTTTGAGTTCATACAATCAATGTTACTCTCCGGATATGATTCCGGGCAGCTAATATCTAAGCCGGGAGTGTGACATGCATTGCTCATGACACCGGCCCCCACTCTGTTACCAAGACTGGTTTCCAGAGGTGGAGGTCTGGCTCTCCGCCGGAGCAGGCCGTGTGTTGCCCTGCCCTCTGCATGCACAGAGTGGAGGCCAACGACCCATGTGGCTGGAGCTCACTCAGAAGCCGCAGTTGACACTTTGGGTACACCGTGTTCTTCCATGACCTGGGTCCAGGCGCGAGAGACCCTGCAGTCCTGAGAGGCCTACCAGTGTTAAAGCAGTACCTTCACTAAGGCTTCTCAGACAGAGCTGCACTCCCAACACTTTTCACGGCTCTCGAGGACTTTCCTTTGGCAGCATGCGGGCAGGTTTCCGAACCACTAGCCAAGAAGGCTTTGGGATGAGCTCCTAGCGAGGAACTGCCCACACCCCCTCGTTCTTGCGAGAAAACTCACTCTTCCTCACTTTGCCTCCCCGGGAACTCCTACGGTGAGTACAAGACGGGCAACAGGACCCTTTTTCAGGCAGCTCTGAGCACCCAGCTCTCCGGGTTGCCAACGGGACAGATTTCGCTTTTCTCGTCCGGCCTCCTTTTCACGGTTGCCACACAGCTCATGTAGTTGACGTTCCGGGAACCAAAGGAGGCCCGTGTCACATACTGTACTTCTTCGCTGAAAGCGCTTTGGAAAGCCAGTGTTCCTCCTGAAGTAAATTGCGCGAGCCAGTGAACGCCTTCGTTTCGCCTAGGTCATGGTACATCTCCCGAAGGCCTAGCCACCTTCAGAGGACGACTGCCTATTTCTCCCTCTAGAGGTAAAGTCCTGGTGCTGCTTCAGGGAGCAAGAGGTCAGGTATGAAGTCCGAGAACTCACCGTGTAAGCACGGTGGTTTTCCAAAAGCAGCTCAGGGTTACAAAATGAGGCCCCCTTGCATTGCCCAGAAGCCCCGGTATCAACGTGTTCTTCAGGCTTCCTCTAAGCTCTCCAAATCTAGCTCTCCCATGGAGGAAAAACGTTGTTGCCCAGCCTCCTGCATACAAAACAGTAGAGTCCAAAGACCCATGTGGCTGGATGGTGCTCAGCAGGCACAGATGCCACTTTTGGTACACAGGGACCTTCCTTGGAATACGGTGCAGACGCTCGCATCCTCAGACTTTGAAAGGCACACCCGCATTTACAGCACTTTAGTGGGGAAGGCCTCTTTGAAACTGCTGACTGCGACTCTGCTGGTGGAAACACTGCACCTTACTTTGACTCTGGCGCTCGGCTGACATTCGCCATAGATAAAAGTCCTGTGCTGGATGTGCTCCTAGCAAGGCATTGCAAGCACTCTGTTTCTTTGGGCAAAGTCTCCGTTCCTCCCCGGGTATTCCTGCAGGGTTGAGAAAGTTGGCGACCACAGTGCTTTTCATGAAGCACTGATCATCCAAAACACGGACTTTCCTTGCAACACGCGGGCAAGTTTCCTTATGACTAGCCAAGAAGGCTTTGGGATGAGAACCTAGCAAGGAACGGCACGCACTCCGGTTCTTCCAAGAAAATTCACTCGGCCTCAGGTTACCTCTCAGGGTAATCCTGGGGTGAATAGAAGACCGGCAACAGGACTGTTTCTCAGGCAGCTCTGAGGACACATCTCTCTGCTTTGTCACTGGGGCAAATTGTGCTGTTCCCGTCCCTCTCCACTTTCACGGTTGACACCTAGCTCATGTACCTGAAGTCCACAAGCAGGTGAAAGAGACATGCCACACACATGTGCCCTTCCATGAAAACACTTTGGCAAGCAGGAGTCCTCCTGAGGTGAATGGTGTGAGCCAGTGAATGATCTAGTTTCACCTACATCACCGTGGATCTTGCAAAGGCCTGACAGTCTTCAAAGGCTGAGAGCACATGTCTCCAGCTGGATCTGAAGTCGACGTGATGCATGCGAGGGGAAGACGTCAGCTATGAATTCTGAGAACACTTGCCATGGCGGTGTTTGTTCCAGTGCAGCTCAGGTTTACAAACTGGGGTCCCCTTGCATTGCCCAGAAGACCAGGGAGAAAACTCGTCCTGAGGATTCTTCCATGCTGTGGCTATCTGGCTCCCCGATGGAGGAAACACATTGCTGCCGGGCCTTCTGCATACCAACAGTAGAGCCCAAAGACCATCATGAGGCATGAGGTTGCTCAGAAGGCACAGATGACACTTTGGGTACACAGTGATTTTCCTCGGAAACTGGTGCAGACGTGAGCGTCCTCAGATATGTGAAAGGCACACCAGCATTACAGCACTTCAGTGGTGAAAGCCTCGGGTCTACTTGTGACCACCAACTTTGCTGATGGAAACACTGCCCCTTACTTTGAGTGTGCCGCTCAGTCGACATTCGCCTTAGCTGAAGCAGTCTGCTGCACGAGCTCCTGGCAAGGAACGGCAGGCGCACTGTTTCTTTCGAGAAAACTCACTCGTCCTCCCGGGCAATTCCTGCAGGGTGTCCAACATGGGCGCCACCCCGTGCCTTTCGTTCAGTTTTCTCGCCCCAAGCCTCCTGCTTCCAAAGGGGCAAAGAATGCTTTAGCCCTCAGGATCCAGTTTCTACGTGCAAAGCCAGCCTGTGGAGCAGCACCTTCTGCCCAGCTACGAGAGAGCCATGCGACACACTAGGCGCTCCTGTGAGGACCCTTTTGTAAGCAGAGGTTCTGCGCGAGGTGACGTGCCTAGTCACCACAGTGCTTCAGTCAGGCGATGTCGACTTTGGAACTTTCAATCGCCCAGCAGTGCTTCGGGAGAGGGGTCCATCATATCAGGCTGGTTGTAAAGTCACATTTCTGCTTGAGGTGAAGGGTCGTCAGCTTTGAGTTCATACAATCAATGTTACTCTCCGGATATGATTCCGGGCAGCTAATATCTAAGCCGGGAGTGTGACATGCATTGCTCATGACACCGGCCCCCACTCTGTTACCAAGACTGGTTTCCAGAGGTGGAGGTCTGGCTCTCCGCCGGAGCAGGCCGTGTGTTGCCCTGCCCTCTGCATGCACAGAGTGGAGGCCAACGACCCATGTGGCTGGAGCTCACTCAGAAGCCGCAGTTGACACTTTGGGTACACCGTGTTCTTCCATGACCTGGGTCCAGGCGCGAGAGACCCTGCAGTCCTGAGAGGCCTACCAGTGTTAAAGCAGTACCTTCACTAAGGCTTCTCAGACAGAGCTGCACTCCCAACACTTTTCACGGCTCTCGAGGACTTTCCTTTGGCAGCATGCGGGCAGGTTTCCGAACCACTAGCCAAGAAGGCTTTGGGATGAGCTCCTAGCGAGGAACTGCCCACACCCCCTCGTTCTTGCGAGAAAACTCACTCTTCCTCACTTTGCCTCCCCGGGAACTCCTACGGTGAGTACAAGACGGGCAACAGGACCCTTTTTCAGGCAGCTCTGAGCACCCAGCTCTCCGGGTTGCCAACGGGACAGATTTCGCTTTTCTCGTCCGGCCTCCTTTTCACGGTTGCCACACAGCTCATGTAGTTGACGTTCCGGGAACCAAAGGAGGCCCGTGTCACATACTGTACTTCTTCGCTGAAAGCGCTTTGGAAAGCCAGTGTTCCTCCTGAAGTAAATTGCGCGAGCCAGTGAACGCCTTCGTTTCGCCTAGGTCATGGTACATCTCCCGAAGGCCTAGCCACCTTCAGAGGACGACTGCCTATTTCTCCCTCTAGAGGTAAAGTCCTGGTGCTGCTTCAGGGAGCAAGAGGTCAGGTATGAAGTCCGAGAACTCACCGTGTAAGCACGGTGGTTTTCCAAAAGCAGCTCAGGGTTACAAAATGAGGCCCCCTTGCATTGCCCAGAAGCCCCGGTATCAACGTGTTCTTCAGGCTTCCTCTAAGCTCTCCAAATCTAGCTCTCCCATGGAGGAAAAACGTTGTTGCCCAGCCTCCTGCATACAAAACAGTAGAGTCCAAAGACCCATGTGGCTGGATGGTGCTCAGCAGGCACAGATGCCACTTTTGGTACACAGGGACCTTCCTTGGAATACGGTGCAGACGCTCGCATCCTCAGACTTTGAAAGGCACACCCGCATTTACAGCACTTTAGTGGGGAAGGCCTCTTTGAAACTGCTGACTGCGACTCTGCTGGTGGAAACACTGCACCTTACTTTGACTCTGGCGCTCGGCTGACATTCGCCATAGATAAAAGTCCTGTGCTGGATGTGCTCCTAGCAAGGCATTGCAAGCACTCTGTTTCTTTGGGCAAAGTCTCCGTTCCTCCCCGGGTATTCCTGCAGGGTTGAGAAAGTTGGCGACCACAGTGCTTTTCATGAAGCACTGATCATCCAAAACACGGACTTTCCTTGCAACACGCGGGCAAGTTTCCTTATGACTAGCCAAGAAGGCTTTGGGATGAGAACCTAGCAAGGAACGGCACGCACTCCGGTTCTTCCAAGAAAATTCACTCGGCCTCAGGTTACCTCTCAGGGTAATCCTGGGGTGAATAGAAGACCGGCAACAGGACTGTTTCTCAGGCAGCTCTGAGGACACATCTCTCTGCTTTGTCACTGGGGCAAATTGTGCTGTTCCCGTCCCTCTCCACTTTCACGGTTGACACCTAGCTCATGTACCTGAAGTCCACAAGCAGGTGAAAGAGACATGCCACACACATGTGCCCTTCCATGAAAACACTTTGGCAAGCAGGAGTCCTCCTGAGGTGAATGGTGTGAGCCAGTGAATGATCTAGTTTCACCTACATCACCGTGGATCTTGCAAAGGCCTGACAGTCTTCAAAGGCTGAGAGCACATGTCTCCAGCTGGATCTGAAGTCGACGTGATGCATGCGAGGGGAAGACGTCAGCTATGAATTCTGAGAACACTTGCCATGGCGGTGTTTGTTCCAGTGCAGCTCAGGTTTACAAACTGGGGTCCCCTTGCATTGCCCAGAAGACCAGGGAGAAAACTCGTCCTGAGGATTCTTCCATGCTGTGGCTATCTGGCTCCCCGATGGAGGAAACACATTGCTGCCGGGCCTTCTGCATACCAACAGTAGAGCCCAAAGACCATCATGAGGCATGAGGTTGCTCAGAAGGCACAGATGACACTTTGGGTACACAGTGATTTTCCTCGGAAACTGGTGCAGACGTGAGCGTCCTCAGATATGTGAAAGGCACACCAGCATTACAGCACTTCAGTGGTGAAAGCCTCGGGTCTACTTGTGACCACCAACTTTGCTGATGGAAACACTGCCCCTTACTTTGAGTGTGCCGCTCAGTCGACATTCGCCTTAGCTGAAGCAGTCTGCTGCACGAGCTCCTGGCAAGGAACGGCAGGCGCACTGTTTCTTTCGAGAAAACTCACTCGTCCTCCCGGGCAATTCCTGCAGGGTGTCCAACATGGGCGCCACCCCGTGCCTTTCGTTCAGTTTTCTCGCCCCAAGCCTCCTGCTTCCAAAGGGGCAAAGAATGCTTTAGCCCTCAGGATCCAGTTTCTACGTGCAAAGCCAGCCTGTGGAGCAGCACCTTCTGCCCAGCTACGAGAGAGCCATGCGACACACTAGGCGCTCCTGTGAGGACCCTTTTGTAAGCAGAGGTTCTGCGCGAGGTGACGTGCCTAGTCACCACAGTGCTTCAGTCAGGCGATGTCGACTTTGGAACTTTCAATCGCCCAGCAGTGCTTCGGGAGAGGGGTCCATCATATCAGGCTGGTTGTAAAGTCACATTTCTGCTTGAGGTGAAGGGTCGTCAGCTTTGAGTTCATACAATCAATGTTACTCTCCGGATATGATTCCGGGCAGCTAATATCTAAGCCGGGAGTGTGACATGCATTGCTCATGACACCGGCCCCCACTCTGTTACCAAGACTGGTTTCCAGAGGTGGAGGTCTGGCTCTCCGCCGGAGCAGGCCGTGTGTTGCCCTGCCCTCTGCATGCACAGAGTGGAGGCCAACGACCCATGTGGCTGGAGCTCACTCAGAAGCCGCAGTTGACACTTTGGGTACACCGTGTTCTTCCATGACCTGGGTCCAGGCGCGAGAGACCCTGCAGTCCTGAGAGGCCTACCAGTGTTAAAGCAGTACCTTCACTAAGGCTTCTCAGACAGAGCTGCACTCCCAACACTTTTCACGGCTCTCGAGGACTTTCCTTTGGCAGCATGCGGGCAGGTTTCCGAACCACTAGCCAAGAAGGCTTTGGGATGAGCTCCTAGCGAGGAACTGCCCACACCCCCTCGTTCTTGCGAGAAAACTCACTCTTCCTCACTTTGCCTCCCCGGGAACTCCTACGGTGAGTACAAGACGGGCAACAGGACCCTTTTTCAGGCAGCTCTGAGCACCCAGCTCTCCGGGTTGCCAACGGGACAGATTTCGCTTTTCTCGTCCGGCCTCCTTTTCACGGTTGCCACACAGCTCATGTAGTTGACGTTCCGGGAACCAAAGGAGGCCCGTGTCACATACTGTACTTCTTCGCTGAAAGCGCTTTGGAAAGCCAGTGTTCCTCCTGAAGTAAATTGCGCGAGCCAGTGAACGCCTTCGTTTCGCCTAGGTCATGGTACATCTCCCGAAGGCCTGGCCACCTTCAGAGGACGACTGCCTATTTCTCCCTCTAGAGGTAAAGTCCTGGTGCTGCTTCAGGGAGCAAGAGGTCAGGTATGAAGTCCGAGAACTCACCGTGTAAGCACGGTGGTTTTCCAAAAGCAGCTCAGGGTTACAAAATGAGGCCCCCTTGCATTGCCCAGAAGCCCCGGTATCAACGTGTTCTTCAGGCTTCCTCTAAGCTCTCCAAATCTAGCTCTCCCATGGAGGAAAAACGTTGTTGCCCAGCCTCCTGCATACAAAACAGTAGAGTCCAAAGACCCATGTGGCTGGATGGTGCTCAGCAGGCACAGATGCCACTTTTGGTACACAGGGACCTTCCTTGGAATACGGTGCAGACGCTCGCATCCTCAGACTTTGAAAGGCACACCCGCATTTACAGCACTTTAGTGGGGAAGGCCTCTTTGAAACTGCTGACTGCGACTCTGCTGGTGGAAACACTGCACCTTACTTTGACTCTGGCGCTCGGCTGACATTCGCCATAGATAAAAGTCCTGTGCTGGATGTGCTCCTAGCAAGGCATTGCAAGCACTCTGTTTCTTTGGGCAAAGTCTCCGTTCCTCCCCGGGTATTCCTGCAGGGTTGAGAAAGTTGGCGACCACAGTGCTTTTCATGAAGCACTGATCATCCAAAACACGGACTTTCCTTGCAACACGCGGGCAAGTTTCCTTATGACTAGCCAAGAAGGCTTTGGGATGAGAACCTAGCAAGGAACGGCACGCACTCCGGTTCTTCCAAGAAAATTCACTCGGCCTCAGGTTACCTCTCAGGGTAATCCTGGGGTGAATAGAAGACCGGCAACAGGACTGTTTCTCAGGCAGCTCTGAGGACACATCTCTCTGCTTTGTCACTGGGGCAAATTGTGCTGTTCCCGTCCCTCTCCACTTTCACGGTTGACACCTAGCTCATGTACCTGAAGTCCACAAGCAGGTGAAAGAGACATGCCACACACATGTGCCCTTCCATGAAAACACTTTGGCAAGCAGGAGTCCTCCTGAGGTGAATGGTGTGAGCCAGTGAATGATCTAGTTTCACCTACATCACCGTGGATCTTGCAAAGGCCTGACAGTCTTCAAAGGCTGAGAGCACATGTCTCCAGCTGGATCTGAAGTCGACGTGATGCATGCGAGGGGAAGACGTCAGCTATGAATTCTGAGAACACTTGCCATGGCGGTGTTTGTTCCAGTGCAGCTCAGGTTTACAAACTGGGGTCCCCTTGCATTGCCCAGAAGACCAGGGAGAAAACTCGTCCTGAGGATTCTTCCATGCTGTGGCTATCTGGCTCCCCGATGGAGGAAACACATTGCTGCCGGGCCTTCTGCATACCAACAGTAGAGCCCAAAGACCATCATGAGGCATGAGGTTGCTCAGAAGGCACAGATGACACTTTGGGTACACAGTGATTTTCCTCGGAAACTGGTGCAGACGTGAGCGTCCTCAGATATGTGAAAGGCACACCAGCATTACAGCACTTCAGTGGTGAAAGCCTCGGGTCTACTTGTGACCACCAACTTTGCTGATGGAAACACTGCCCCTTACTTTGAGTGTGCCGCTCAGTCGACATTCGCCTTAGCTGAAGCAGTCTGCTGCACGAGCTCCTGGCAAGGAACGGCAGGCGCACTGTTTCTTTCGAGAAAACTCACTCGTCCTCCCGGGCAATTCCTGCAGGGTGTCCAACATGGGCGCCACCCCGTGCCTTTCGTTCAGTTTTCTCGCCCCAAGCCTCCTGCTTCCAAAGGGGCAAAGAATGCTTTAGCCCTCAGGATCCAGTTTCTACGTGCAAAGCCAGCCTGTGGAGCAGCACCTTCTGCCCAGCTACGAGAGAGCCATGCGACACACTAGGCGCTCCTGTGAGGACCCTTTTGTAAGCAGAGGTTCTGCGCGAGGTGACGTGCCTAGTCACCACAGTGCTTCAGTCAGGCGATGTCGACTTTGGAACTTTCAATCGCCCAGCAGTGCTTCGGGAGAGGGGTCCATCATATCAGGCTGGTTGTAAAGTCACATTTCTGCTCGAGGTGAAGGGTCGTCAGCTTTGAGTTCATACAATCAATGTTACTCTCCGGATATGATTCCGGGCAGCTAATATCTAAGCCGGGAGTGTGACATGCATTGCTCATGACACCGGCCCCCACTCTGTTACCAAGACTGGTTTCCAGAGGTGGAGGTCTGGCTCTCCGCCGGAGCAGGCCGTGTGTTGCCCTGCCCTCTGCATGCACAGAGTGGAGGCCAACGACCCATGTGGCTGGAGCTCACTCAGAAGCCGCAGTTGACACTTTGGGTACACCGTGTTCTTCCATGACCTGGGTCCAGGCGCGAGAGACCCTGCAGTCCTGAGAGGCCTACCAGTGTTAAAGCAGTACCTTCACTAAGGCTTCTCAGACAGAGCTGCACTCCCAACACTTTTCACGGCTCTCGAGGACTTTCCTTTGGCAGCATGCGGGCAGGTTTCCGAACCACTAGCCAAGAAGGCTTTGGGATGAGCTCCTAGCGAGGAACTGCCCACACCCCCTCGTTCTTGCGAGAAAACTCACTCTTCCTCACTTTGCCTCCCCGGGAACTCCTACGGTGAGTACAAGACGGGCAACAGGACCCTTTTTCAGGCAGCTCTGAGCACCCAGCTCTCCGGGTTGCCAACGGGACAGATTTCGCTTTTCTCGTCCGGCCTCCTTTTCACGGTTGCCACACAGCTCATGTAGTTGACGTTCCGGGAACCAAAGGAGGCCCGTGTCACATACTGTACTTCTTCGCTGAAAGCGCTTTGGAAAGCCAGTGTTCCTCCTGAAGTAAATTGCGCGAGCCAGTGAACGCCTTCGTTTCGCCTAGGTCATGGTACATCTCCCGAAGGCCTGGCCACCTTCAGAGGACGACTGCCTATTTCTCCCTCTAGAGGTAAAGTCCTGGTGCTGCTTCAGGGAGCAAGAGGTCAGGTATGAAGTCCGAGAACTCACCGTGTAAGCACGGTGGTTTTCCAAAAGCAGCTCAGGGTTACAAAATGAGGCCCCCTTGCATTGCCCAGAAGCCCCGGTATCAACGTGTTCTTCAGGCTTCCTCTAAGCTCTCCAAATCTAGCTCTCCCATGGAGGAAAAACGTTGTTGCCCAGCCTCCTGCATACAAAACAGTAGAGTCCAAAGACCCATGTGGCTGGATGGTGCTCAGCAGGCACAGATGCCACTTTTGGTACACAGGGACCTTCCTTGGAATACGGTGCAGACGCTCGCATCCTCAGACTTTGAAAGGCACACCCGCATTTACAGCACTTTAGTGGGGAAGGCCTCTTTGAAACTGCTGACTGCGACTCTGCTGGTGGAAACACTGCACCTTACTTTGACTCTGGCGCTCGGCTGACATTCGCCATAGATAAAAGTCCTGTGCTGGATGTGCTCCTAGCAAGGCATTGCAAGCACTCTGTTTCTTTGGGCAAAGTCTCCGTTCCTCCCCGGGTATTCCTGCAGGGTTGAGAAAGTTGGCGACCACAGTGCTTTTCATGAAGCACTGATCATCCAAAACACGGACTTTCCTTGCAACACGCGGGCAAGTTTCCTTATGACTAGCCAAGAAGGCTTTGGGATGAGAACCTAGCAAGGAACGGCACGCACTCCGGTTCTTCCAAGAAAATTCACTCGGCCTCAGGTTACCTCTCAGGGTAATCCTGGGGTGAATAGAAGACCGGCAACAGGACTGTTTCTCAGGCAGCTCTGAGGACACATCTCTCTGCTTTGTCACTGGGGCAAATTGTGCTGTTCCCGTCCCTCTCCACTTTCACGGTTGACACCTAGCTCATGTACCTGAAGTCCACAAGCAGGTGAAAGAGACATGCCACACACATGTGCCCTTCCATGGAAACACTTTGGCAAGCAGGAGTCCTCCTGAGGTGAATGGTGTGAGCCAGTGAATGATCTAGTTTCACCTACATCACCGTGGATCTTGCAAAGGCCTGACAGTCTTCAAAGGCTGAGAGCACATGTCTCCAGCTGGATCTGAAGTCGACGTGATGCATGCGAGGGGAAGACGTCAGCTATGAATTCTGAGAACACTTGCCATGGCGGTGTTTGTTCCAGTGCAGCTCAGGTTTACAAACTGGGGTCCCCTTGCATTGCCCAGAAGACCAGGGAGAAAACTCGTCCTGAGGATTCTTCCATGCTGTGGCTACCTGGCTCCCCGATGGAGGAAACACATTGCTGCCGGGCCTTCTGCATACCAACAGTAGAGCCCAAAGACCATCATGAGGCATGAGGTTGCTCAGAAGGCACAGATGACACTTTGGGTACACAGTGATTTTCCTCGGAAACTGGTGCAGACGTGAGCGTCCTCAGATATGTGAAAGGCACACCAGCATTACAGCACTTCAGTGGTGAAAGCCTCGGGTCTACTTGTGACCACCAACTTTGCTGATGGAAACACTGCCCCTTACTTTGAGTGTGCCGCTCAGTCGACATTCGCCTTAGCTGAAGCAGTCTGCTGCACGAGCTCCTGGCAAGGAACGGCAGGCGCACTGTTTCTTTCGAGAAAACTCACTCGTCCTCCCGGGCAATTCCTGCAGGGTGTCCAACATGGGCGCCACCCCGTGCCTTTCGTTCAGTTTTCTCGCCCCAAGCCTCCTGCTTCCAAAGGGGCAAAGAATGCTTTAGCCCTCAGGATCCAGTTTCTACGTGCAAAGCCAGCCTGTGGAGCAGCACCTTCTGCCCAGCTACGAGAGAGCCATGCGACACACTAGGCGCTCCTGTGAGGACCCTTTTGTAAGCAGAGGTTCTGCGCGAGGTGACGTGCCTAGTCACCACAGTGCTTCAGTCAGGCGATGTCGACTTTGGAACTTTCAATCGCCCAGCAGTGCTTCGGGAGAGGGGTCCATCATATCAGGCTGGTTGTAAAGTCACATTTCTGCTCGAGGTGAAGGGTCGTCAGCTTTGAGTTCATACAATCAATGTTACTCTCCGGATATGATTCCGGGCAGCTAATATCTAAGCCGGGAGTGTGACATGCATTGCTCATGACACCGGCCCCCACTCTGTTACCAAGACTGGTTTCCAGAGGTGGAGGTCTGGCTCTCCGCCGGAGCAGGCCGTGTGTTGCCCTGCCCTCTGCATGCACAGAGTGGAGGCCAACGACCCATGTGGCTGGAGCTCACTCAGAAGCCGCAGTTGACACTTTGGGTACACCGTGTTCTTCCATGACCTGGGTCCAGGCGCGAGAGACCCTGCAGTCCTGAGAGGCCTACCAGTGTTAAAGCAGTACCTTCACTAAGGCTTCTCAGACAGAGCTGCACTCCCAACACTTTTCACGGCTCTCGAGGACTTTCCTTTGGCAGCATGCGGGCAGGTTTCCGAACCACTAGCCAAGAAGGCTTTGGGATGAGCTCCTAGCGAGGAACTGCCCACACCCCCTCGTTCTTGCGAGAAAACTCACTCTTCCTCACTTTGCCTCCCCGGGAACTCCTACGGTGAGTACAAGACGGGCAACAGGACCCTTTTTCAGGCAGCTCTGAGCACCCAGCTCTCCGGGTTGCCAACGGGACAGATTTCGCTTTTCTCGTCCGGCCTCCTTTTCACGGTTGCCACACAGCTCATGTAGTTGACGTTCCGGGAACCAAAGGAGGCCCGTGTCACATACTGTACTTCTTCGCTGAAAGCGCTTTGGAAAGCCAGTGTTCCTCCTGAAGTAAATTGCGCGAGCCAGTGAACGCCTTCGTTTCGCCTAGGTCATGGTACATCTCCCGAAGGCCTGGCCACCTTCAGAGGACGACTGCCTATTTCTCCCTCTAGAGGTAAAGTCCTGGTGCTGCTTCAGGGAGCAAGAGGTCAGGTATGAAGTCCGAGAACTCACCGTGTAAGCACGGTGGTTTTCCAAAAGCAGCTCAGGGTTACAAAATGAGGCCCCCTTGCATTGCCCAGAAGCCCCGGTATCAACGTGTTCTTCAGGCTTCCTCTAAGCTCTCCAAATCTAGCTCTCCCATGGAGGAAAAACGTTGTTGCCCAGCCTCCTGCATACAAAACAGTAGAGTCCAAAGACCCATGTGGCTGGATGGTGCTCAGCAGGCACAGATGCCACTTTTGGTACACAGGGACCTTCCTTGGAATACGGTGCAGACGCTCGCATCCTCAGACTTTGAAAGGCACACCCGCATTTACAGCACTTTAGTGGGGAAGGCCTCTTTGAAACTGCTGACTGCGACTCTGCTGGTGGAAACACTGCACCTTACTTTGACTCTGGCGCTCGGCTGACATTCGCCATAGATAAAAGTCCTGTGCTGGATGTGCTCCTAGCAAGGCATTGCAAGCACTCTGTTTCTTTGGGCAAAGTCTCCGTTCCTCCCCGGGTATTCCTGCAGGGTTGAGAAAGTTGGCGACCACAGTGCTTTTCATGAAGCACTGATCATCCAAAACACGGACTTTCCTTGCAACACGCGGGCAAGTTTCCTTATGACTAGCCAAGAAGGCTTTGGGATGAGAACCTAGCAAGGAACGGCACGCACTCCGGTTCTTCCAAGAAAATTCACTCGGCCTCAGGTTACCTCTCAGGGTAATCCTGGGGTGAATAGAAGACCGGCAACAGGACTGTTTCTCAGGCAGCTCTGAGGACACATCTCTCTGCTTTGTCACTGGGGCAAATTGTGCTGTTCCCGTCCCTCTCCACTTTCACGGTTGACACCTAGCTCATGTACCTGAAGTCCACAAGCAGGTGAAAGAGACATGCCACACACATGTGCCCTTCCATGGAAACACTTTGGCAAGCAGGAGTCCTCCTGAGGTGAATGGTGTGAGCCAGTGAATGATCTAGTTTCACCTACATCACCGTGGATCTTGCAAAGGCCTGACAGTCTTCAAAGGCTGAGAGCACATGTCTCCAGCTGGATCTGAAGTCGACGTGATGCATGCGAGGGGAAGACGTCAGCTATGAATTCTGAGAACACTTGCCATGGCGGTGTTTGTTCCAGTGCAGCTCAGGTTTACAAACTGGGGTCCCCTTGCATTGCCCAGAAGACCAGGGAGAAAACTCGTCCTGAGGATTCTTCCATGCTGTGGCTACCTGGCTCCCCGATGGAGGAAACACATTGCTGCCGGGCCTTCTGCATACCAACAGTAGAGCCCAAAGACCATCATGAGGCATGAGGTTGCTCAGAAGGCACAGATGACACTTTGGGTACACAGTGATTTTCCTCGGAAACTGGTGCAGACGTGAGCGTCCTCAGATATGTGAAAGGCACACCAGCATTACAGCACTTCAGTGGTGAAAGCCTCGGGTCTACTTGTGACCACCAACTTTGCTGATGGAAACACTGCCCCTTACTTTGAGTGTGCCGCTCAGTCGACATTCGCCTTAGCTGAAGCAGTCTGCTGCACGAGCTCCTGGCAAGGAACGGCAGGCGCACTGTTTCTTTCGAGAAAACTCACTCGTCCTCCCGGGCAATTCCTGCAGGGTGTCCAACATGGGCGCCACCCCGTGCCTTTCGTTCAGTTTTCTCGCCCCAAGCCTCCTGCTTCCAAAGGGGCAAAGAATGCTTTAGCCCTCAGGATCCAGTTTCTACGTGCAAAGCCAGCCTGTGGAGCAGCACCTTCTGCCCAGCTACGAGAGAGCCATGCGACACACTAGGCGCTCCTGTGAGGACCCTTTTGTAAGCAGAGGTTCTGCGCGAGGTGACGTGCCTAGTCACCACAGTGCTTCAGTCAGGCGATGTCGACTTTGGAACTTTCAATCGCCCAGCAGTGCTTCGGGAGAGGGGTCCATCATATCAGGCTGGTTGTAAAGTCACATTTCTGCTCGAGGTGAAGGGTCGTCAGCTTTGAGTTCATACAATCAATGTTACTCTCCGGATATGATTCCGGGCAGCTAATATCTAAGCCGGGAGTGTGACATGCATTGCTCATGACACCGGCCCCCACTCTGTTACCAAGACTGGTTTCCAGAGGTGGAGGTCTGGCTCTCCGCCGGAGCAGGCCGTGTGTTGCCCTGCCCTCTGCATGCACAGAGTGGAGGCCAACGACCCATGTGGCTGGAGCTCACTCAGAAGCCGCAGTTGACACTTTGGGTACACCGTGTTCTTCCATGACCTGGGTCCAGGCGCGAGAGACCCTGCAGTCCTGAGAGGCCTACCAGTGTTAAAGCAGTACCTTCACTAAGGCTTCTCAGACAGAGCTGCACTCCCAACACTTTTCACGGCTCTCGAGGACTTTCCTTTGGCAGCATGCGGGCAGGTTTCCGAACCACTAGCCAAGAAGGCTTTGGGATGAGCTCCTAGCGAGGAACTGCCCACACCCCCTCGTTCTTGCGAGAAAACTCACTCTTCCTCACTTTGCCTCCCCGGGAACTCCTACGGTGAGTACAAGACGGGCAACAGGACCCTTTTTCAGGCAGCTCTGAGCACCCAGCTCTCCGGGTTGCCAACGGGACAGATTTCGCTTTTCTCGTCCGGCCTCCTTTTCACGGTTGCCACACAGCTCATGTAGTTGACGTTCCGGGAACCAAAGGAGGCCCGTGTCACATACTGTACTTCTTCGCTGAAAGCGCTTTGGAAAGCCAGTGTTCCTCCTGAAGTAAATTGCGCGAGCCAGTGAACGCCTTCGTTTCGCCTAGGTCATGGTACATCTCCCGAAGGCCTAGCCACCTTCAGAGGACGACTGCCTATTTCTCCCTCTAGAGGTAAAGTCCTGGTGCTGCTTCAGGGAGCAAGAGGTCAGGTATGAAGTCCGAGAACTCACCGTGTAAGCACGGTGGTTTTCCAAAAGCAGCTCAGGGTTACAAAATGAGGCCCCCTTGCATTGCCCAGAAGCCCCGGTATCAACGTGTTCTTCAGGCTTCCTCTAAGCTCTCCAAATCTAGCTCTCCCATGGAGGAAAAACGTTGTTGCCCAGCCTCCTGCATACAAAACAGTAGAGTCCAAAGACCCATGTGGCTGGATGGTGCTCAGCAGGCACAGATGCCACTTTTGGTACACAGGGACCTTCCTTGGAATACGGTGCAGACGCTCGCATCCTCAGACTTTGAAAGGCACACCCGCATTTACAGCACTTTAGTGGGGAAGGCCTCTTTGAAACTGCTGACTGCGACTCTGCTGGTGGAAACACTGCACCTTACTTTGACTCTGGCGCTCGGCTGACATTCGCCATAGATAAAAGTCCTGTGCTGGATGTGCTCCTAGCAAGGCATTGCAAGCACTCTGTTTCTTTGGGCAAAGTCTCCGTTCCTCCCCGGGTATTCCTGCAGGGTTGAGAAAGTTGGCGACCACAGTGCTTTTCATGAAGCACTGATCATCCAAAACACGGACTTTCCTTGCAACACGCGGGCAAGTTTCCTTATGACTAGCCAAGAAGGCTTTGGGATGAGAACCTAGCAAGGAACGGCACGCACTCCGGTTCTTCCAAGAAAATTCACTCGGCCTCAGGTTACCTCTCAGGGTAATCCTGGGGTGAATAGAAGACCGGCAACAGGACTGTTTCTCAGGCAGCTCTGAGGACACATCTCTCTGCTTTGTCACTGGGGCAAATTGTGCTGTTCCCGTCCCTCTCCACTTTCACGGTTGACACCTAGCTCATGTACCTGAAGTCCACAAGCAGGTGAAAGAGACATGCCACACACATGTGCCCTTCCATGGAAACACTTTGGCAAGCAGGAGTCCTCCTGAGGTGAATGGTGTGAGCCAGTGAATGATCTAGTTTCACCTACATCACCGTGGATCTTGCAAAGGCCTGACAGTCTTCAAAGGCTGAGAGCACATGTCTCCAGCTGGATCTGAAGTCGACGTGATGCATGCGAGGGGAAGACGTCAGCTATGAATTCTGAGAACACTTGCCATGGCGGTGTTTGTTCCAGTGCAGCTCAGGTTTACAAACTGGGGTCCCCTTGCATTGCCCAGAAGACCAGGGAGAAAACTCGTCCTGAGGATTCTTCCATGCTGTGGCTACCTGGCTCCCCGATGGAGGAAACACATTGCTGCCGGGCCTTCTGCATACCAACAGTAGAGCCCAAAGACCATCATGAGGCATGAGGTTGCTCAGAAGGCACAGATGACACTTTGGGTACACAGTGATTTTCCTCGGAAACTGGTGCAGACGTGAGCGTCCTCAGATATGTGAAAGGCACACCAGCATTACAGCACTTCAGTGGTGAAAGCCTCGGGTCTACTTGTGACCACCAACTTTGCTGATGGAAACACTGCCCCTTACTTTGAGTGTGCCGCTCAGTCGACATTCGCCTTAGCTGAAGCAGTCTGCTGCACGAGCTCCTGGCAAGGAACGGCAGGCGCACTGTTTCTTTCGAGAAAACTCACTCGTCCTCCCGGGCAATTCCTGCAGGGTGTCCAACATGGGCGCCACCCCGTGCCTTTCGTTCAGTTTTCTCGCCCCAAGCCTCCTGCTTCCAAAGGGGCAAAGAATGCTTTAGCCCTCAGGATCCAGTTTCTACGTGCAAACCCAGCCTGTGGAGCAGCACCTTCTGCCCAGCTACGAGAGAGCCATGCGACACACTAGGCGCTCCTGTGAGGACCCTTTTGTAAGCAGAGGTTCTGCGCGAGGTGACGTGCCTAGTCACCACAGTGCTTCAGTCAGGCGATGTCGACTTTGGAACTTTCAATCGCCCAGCAGTGCTTCGGGAGAGGGGTCCATCATATCAGACTGGTTGTAAAGTCACATTTCTGCTCGAGGTGAAGGGTCGTCAGCTTTGAGTTCATACAATCAATGTTACTCTCCGGATATGATTCAGGGCAGCTAATATCTAAGCCGGGAGTGTGACATGCATTGCTCATGACACCGGCCCCCACTCTGTTACCAAGACTGGTTTCCAGAGGTGGAGGTCTGGCTCTCCGCCGGAGCAGGCCGTGTGTTGCCCTGCCCTCTGCATGCACAGAGTGGAGGCCAACGACCCATGTGGCTGGAGCTCACTCAGAAGCCGCAGTTGACACTTTGGGTACACCGTGTTCTTCCATGACCTGGGTCCAGGCGCGAGAGACCCTGCAGTCCTGAGAGGCCTACCAGTGTTAAAGCAGTACCTTCACTAAGGCTTCTCAGACAGAGCTGCACTCCCAACACTTTTCACGGCTCTCGAGGACTTTCCTTTGGCAGCATGCGGGCAGGTTTCCGAACCACTAGCCAAGAAGGCTTTGGGATGAGCTCCTAGCGAGGAACTGCCCACACCCCCTCGTTCTTGCGAGAAAACTCACTCTTCCTCACTTTGCCTCCCCGGGAACTCCTACGGTGAGTACAAGACGGGCAACAGGACCCTTTTTCAGGCAGCTCTGAGCACCCAGCTCTCCGGGTTGCCAACGGGACAGATTTCGCTTTTCTCGTCCGGCCTCCTTTTCACGGTTGCCACACAGCTCATGTAGTTGACGTTCCGGGAACCAAAGGAGGCCCGTGTCACATACTGTACTTCTTCGCTGAAAGCGCTTTGGAAAGCCAGTGTTCCTCCTGAAGTAAATTGCGCGAGCCAGTGAACGCCTTCGTTTCGCCTAGGTCATGGTACATCTCCCGAAGGCCTAGCCACCTTCAGAGGACGACTGCCTATTTCTCCCTCTAGAGGTAAAGTCCTGGTGCTGCTTCAGGGAGCAAGAGGTCAGGTATGAAGTCCGAGAACTCACCGTGTAAGCACGGTGGTTTTCCAAAAGCAGCTCAGGGTTACAAAATGAGGCCCCCTTGCATTGCCCAGAAGCCCCGGTATCAACGTGTTCTTCAGGCTTCCTCTAAGCTCTCCAAATCTAGCTCTCCCATGGAGGAAAAACGTTGTTGCCCAGCCTCCTGCATACAAAACAGTAGAGTCCAAAGACCCATGTGGCTGGATGGTGCTCAGCAGGCACAGATGCCACTTTTGGTACACAGGGACCTTCCTTGGAATACGGTGCAGACGCTCGCATCCTCAGACTTTGAAAGGCACACCCGCATTTACAGCACTTTAGTGGGGAAGGCCTCTTTGAAACTGCTGACTGCGACTCTGCTGGTGGAAACACTGCACCTTACTTTGACTCTGGCGCTCGGCTGACATTCGCCATAGATAAAAGTCCTGTGCTGGATGTGCTCCTAGCAAGGCATTGCAAGCACTCTGTTTCTTTGGGCAAAGTCTCCGTTCCTCCCCGGGTATTCCTGCAGGGTTGAGAAAGTTGGCGACCACAGTGCTTTTCATGAAGCACTGATCATCCAAAACACGGACTTTCCTTGCAACACGCGGGCAAGTTTCCTTATGACTAGCCAAGAAGGCTTTGGGATGAGAACCTAGCAAGGAACGGCACGCACTCCGGTTCTTCCAAGAAAATTCACTCGGCCTCAGGTTACCTCTCAGGGTAATCCTGGGGTGAATAGAAGACCGGCAACAGGACTGTTTCTCAGGCAGCTCTGAGGACACATCTCTCTGCTTTGTCACTGGGGCAAATTGTGCTGTTCCCGTCCCTCTCCACTTTCACGGTTGACACCTAGCTCATGTACCTGAAGTCCACAAGCAGGTGAAAGAGACATGCCACACACATGTGCCCTTCCATGAAAACACTTTGGCAAGCAGGAGTCCTCCTGAGGTGAATGGTGTGAGCCAGTGAATGATCTAGTTTCACCTACATCACCGTGGATCTTGCAAAGGCCTGACAGTCTTCAAAGGCTGAGAGCACATGTCTCCAGCTGGATCTGAAGTCGACGTGATGCATGCGAGGGGAAGACGTCAGCTATGAATTCTGAGAACACTTGCCATGGCGGTGTTTGTTCCAGTGCAGCTCAGGTTTACAAACTGGGGTCCCCTTGCATTGCCCAGAAGACCAGGGAGAAAACTCGTCCTGAGGATTCTTCCATGCTGTGGCTACCTGGCTCCCCGATGGAGGAAACACATTGCTGCCGGGCCTTCTGCATACCAACAGTAGAGCCCAAAGACCATCATGCGGCATGAGGTTGCTCAGAAGGCACAGATGACACTTTGGGTACACAGTGATTTTCCTCGGAAACTGGTGCAGACGTGAGCGTCCTCAGATATGTGAAAGGCACACCAGCATTACAGCACTTCAGTGGTGAAAGCCTCGGGTCTACTTGTGACCACCAACTTTGCTGATGGAAACACTGCCCCTTACTTTGAGTGTGCCGCTCAGTCGACATTCGCCTTAGCTGAAGCAGTCTGCTGCACGAGCTCCTGGCAAGGAACGGCAGGCGCACTGTTTCTTTCGAGAAAACTCACTCGTCCTCCCGGGCAATTCCTGCAGGGTGTCCAACATGGGCGCCACCCCGTGCCTTTCGTTCAGTTTTCTCGCCCCAAGCCTCCTGCTTCCAAAGGGGCAAAGAATGCTTTAGCCCTCAGGATCCAGTTTCTACGTGCAAAGCCAGCCTGTGGAGCAGCACCTTCTGCCCAGCTACGAGAGAGCCATGCGACACACTAGGCGCTCCTGTGAGGACCCTTTTGTAAGCAGAGGTTCTGCGCGAGGTGACGTGCCTAGTCACCACAGTGCTTCAGTCAGGCGATGTCGACTTTGGAACTTTCAATCGCCCAGCAGTGCTTCGGGAGAGGGGTCCATCATATCAGGCTGGTTGTAAAGTCACATTTCTGCTCGAGGTGAAGGGTCGTCAGCTTTGAGTTCATACAATCAATGTTACTCTCCGGATATGATTCCGGGCAGCTAATATCTAAGCCGGGAGTGTGACATGCATTGCTCATGACACCGGCCCCCACTCTGTTACCAAGACTGGTTTCCAGAGGTGGAGGTCTGGCTCTCCGCCGGAGCAGGCCGTGTGTTGCCCTGCCCTCTGCATGCACAGAGTGGAGGCCAACGACCCATGTGGCTGGAGCTCACTCAGAAGCCGCAGTTGACACTTTGGGTACACCGTGTTCTTCCATGACCTGGGTCCAGGCGCGAGAGACCCTGCAGTCCTGAGAGGCCTACCAGTGTTAAAGCAGTACCTTCACTAAGGCTTCTCAGACAGAGCTGCACTCCCAACACTTTTCACGGCTCTCGAGGACTTTCCTTTGGCAGCATGCGGGCAGGTTTCCGAACCACTAGCCAAGAAGGCTTTGGGATGAGCTCCTAGCGAGGAACTGCCCACACCCCCTCGTTCTTGCGAGAAAACTCACTCTTCCTCACTTTGCCTCCCCGGGAACTCCTACGGTGAGTACAAGACGGGCAACAGGACCCTTTTTCAGGCAGCTCTGAGCACCCAGCTCTCCGGGTTGCCAACGGGACAGATTTCGCTTTTCTCGTCCGGCCTCCTTTTCACGGTTGCCACACAGCTCATGTAGTTGACGTTCCGGGAACCAAAGGAGGCCCGTGTCACATACTGTACTTCTTCGCTGAAAGCGCTTTGGAAAGCCAGTGTTCCTCCTGAAGTAAATTGCGCGAGCCAGTGAACGCCTTCGTTTCGCCTAGGTCATGGTACATCTCCCGAAGGCCTAGCCACCTTCAGAGGACGACTGCCTATTTCTCCCTCTAGAGGTAAAGTCCTGGTGCTGCTTCAGGGAGCAAGAGGTCAGGTATGAAGTCCGAGAACTCACCGTGTAAGCACGGTGGTTTTCCAAAAGCAGCTCAGGGTTACAAAATGAGGCCCCCTTGCATTGCCCAGAAGCCCCGGTATCAACGTGTTCTTCAGGCTTCCTCTAAGCTCTCCAAATCTAGCTCTCCCATGGAGGAAAAACGTTGTTGCCCAGCCTCCTGCATACAAAACAGTAGAGTCCAAAGACCCATGTGGCTGGATGGTGCTCAGCAGGCACAGATGCCACTTTTGGTACACAGGGACCTTCCTTGGAATACGGTGCAGACGCTCGCATCCTCAGACTTTGAAAGGCACACCCGCATTTACAGCACTTTAGTGGGGAAGGCCTCTTTGAAACTGCTGACTGCGACTCTGCTGGTGGAAACACTGCACCTTACTTTGACTCTGGCGCTCGGCTGACATTCGCCATAGATAAAAGTCCTGTGCTGGATGTGCTCCTAGCAAGGCATTGCAAGCACTCTGTTTCTTTGGGCAAAGTCTCCGTTCCTCCCCGGGTATTCCTGCAGGGTTGAGAAAGTTGGCGACCACAGTGCTTTTCATGAAGCACTGATCATCCAAAACACGGACTTTCCTTGCAACACGCGGGCAAGTTTCCTTATGACTAGCCAAGAAGGCTTTGGGATGAGAACCTAGCAAGGAACGGCACGCACTCCGGTTCTTCCAAGAAAATTCACTCGGCCTCAGGTTACCTCTCAGGGTAATCCTGGGGTGAATAGAAGACCGGCAACAGGACTGTTTCTCAGGCAGCTCTGAGGACACATCTCTCTGCTTTGTCACTGGGGCAAATTGTGCTGTTCCCGTCCCTCTCCACTTTCACGGTTGACACCTAGCTCATGTACCTGAAGTCCACAAGCAGGTGAAAGAGACATGCCACACACATGTGCCCTTCCATGGAAACACTTTGGCAAGCAGGAGTCCTCCTGAGGTGAATGGTGTGAGCCAGTGAATGATCTAGTTTCACCTACATCACCGTGGATCTTGCAAAGGCCTGACAGTCTTCAAAGGCTGAGAGCACATGTCTCCAGCTGGATCTGAAGTCGACGTGATGCATGCGAGGGGAAGACGTCAGCTATGAATTCTGAGAACACTTGCCATGGCGGTGTTTGTTCCAGTGCAGCTCAGGTTTACAAACTGGGGTCCCCTTGCATTGCCCAGAAGACCAGGGAGAAAACTCGTCCTGAGGATTCTTCCATGCTGTGGCTACCTGGCTCCCCGATGGAGGAAACACATTGCTGCCGGGCCTTCTGCATACCAACAGTAGAGCCCAAAGACCATCATGAGGCATGAGGTTGCTCAGAAGGCACAGATGACACTTTGGGTACACAGTGATTTTCCTCGGAAACTGGTGCAGACGTGAGCGTCCTCAGATATGTGAAAGGCACACCAGCATTACAGCACTTCAGTGGTGAAAGCCTCGGGTCTACTTGTGACCACCAACTTTGCTGATGGAAACACTGCCCCTTACTTTGAGTGTGCCGCTCAGTCGACATTCGCCTTAGCTGAAGCAGTCTGCTGCACGAGCTCCTGGCAAGGAACGGCAGGCGCACTGTTTCTTTCGAGAAAACTCACTCGTCCTCCCGGGCAATTCCTGCAGGGTGTCCAACATGGGCGCCACCCCGTGCCTTTCGTTCAGTTTTCTCGCCCCAAGCCTCCTGCTTCCAAAGGGGCAAAGAATGCTTTAGCCCTCAGGATCCAGTTTCTACGTGCAAACCCAGCCTGTGGAGCAGCACCTTCTGCCCAGCTACGAGAGAGCCATGCGACACACTAGGCGCTCCTGTGAGGACCCTTTTGTAAGCAGAGGTTCTGCGCGAGGTGACGTGCCTAGTCACCACAGTGCTTCAGTCAGGCGATGTCGACTTTGGAACTTTCAATCGCCCAGCAGTGCTTCGGGAGAGGGGTCCATCATATCAGACTGGTTGTAAAGTCACATTTCTGCTCGAGGTGAAGGGTCGTCAGCTTTGAGTTCATACAATCAATGTTACTCTCCGGATATGATTCAGGGCAGCTAATATCTAAGCCGGGAGTGTGACATGCATTGCTCATGACACCGGCCCCCACTCTGTTACCAAGACTGGTTTCCAGAGGTGGAGGTCTGGCTCTCCGCCGGAGCAGGCCGTGTGTTGCCCTGCCCTCTGCATGCACAGAGTGGAGGCCAACGACCCATGTGGCTGGAGCTCACTCAGAAGCCGCAGTTGACACTTTGGGTACACCGTGTTCTTCCATGACCTGGGTCCAGGCGCGAGAGACCCTGCAGTCCTGAGAGGCCTACCAGTGTTAAAGCAGTACCTTCACTAAGGCTTCTCAGACAGAGCTGCACTCCCAACACTTTTCACGGCTCTCGAGGACTTTCCTTTGGCAGCATGCGGGCAGGTTTCCGAACCACTAGCCAAGAAGGCTTTGGGATGAGCTCCTAGCGAGGAACTGCCCACACCCCCTCGTTCTTGCGAGAAAACTCACTCTTCCTCACTTTGCCTCCCCGGGAACTCCTACGGTGAGTACAAGACGGGCAACAGGACCCTTTTTCAGGCAGCTCTGAGCACCCAGCTCTCCGGGTTGCCAACGGGACAGATTTCGCTTTTCTCGTCCGGCCTCCTTTTCACGGTTGCCACACAGCTCATGTAGTTGACGTTCCGGGAACCAAAGGAGGCCCGTGTCACATACTGTACTTCTTCGCTGAAAGCGCTTTGGAAAGCCAGTGTTCCTCCTGAAGTAAATTGCGCGAGCCAGTGAACGCCTTCGTTTCGCCTAGGTCATGGTACATCTCCCGAAGGCCTAGCCACCTTCAGAGGACGACTGCCTATTTCTCCCTCTAGAGGTAAAGTCCTGGTGCTGCTTCAGGGAGCAAGAGGTCAGGTATGAAGTCCGAGAACTCACCGTGTAAGCACGGTGGTTTTCCAAAAGCAGCTCAGGGTTACAAAATGAGGCCCCCTTGCATTGCCCAGAAGCCCCGTATCAACGTGTTCTTCAGGCTTCCTCTAAGCTCTCCAAATCTAGCTCTCCCATGGAGGAAAAACGTTGTTGCCCAGCCTCCTGCATACAAAACAGTAGAGTCCAAAGACCCATGTGGCTGGATGGTGCTCAGCAGGCACAGATGCCACTTTTGGTACACAGGGACCTTCCTTGGAATACGGTGCAGACGCTCGCATCCTCAGACTTTGAAAGGCACACCCGCATTTACAGCACTTTAGTGGGGAAGGCCTCTTTGAAACTGCTGACTGCGACTCTGCTGGTGGAAACACTGCACCTTACTTTGACTCTGGCGCTCGGCTGACATTCGCCATAGATAAAAGTCCTGTGCTGGATGTGCTCCTAGCAAGGCATTGCAAGCACTCTGTTTCTTTGGGCAAAGTCTCCGTTCCTCCCCGGGTATTCCTGCAGGGTTGAGAAAGTTGGCGACCACAGTGCTTTTCATGAAGCACTGATCATCCAAAACACGGACTTTCCTTGCAACACGCGGGCAAGTTTCCTTATGACTAGCCAAGAAGGCTTTGGGATGAGAACCTAGCAAGGAACGGCACGCACTCCGGTTCTTCCAAGAAAATTCACTCGGCCTCAGGTTACCTCTCAGGGTAATCCTGGGGTGAATAGAAGACCGGCAACAGGACTGTTTCTCAGGCAGCTCTGAGGACACATCTCTCTGCTTTGTCACTGGGGCAAATTGTGCTGTTCCCGTCCCTCTCCACTTTCACGGTTGACACCTAGCTCATGTACCTGAAGTCCACAAGCAGGTGAAAGAGACATGCCACACACATGTGCCCTTCCATGAAAACACTTTGGCAAGCAGGAGTCCTCCTGAGGTGAATGGTGTGAGCCAGTGAATGATCTAGTTTCACCTACATCACCGTGGATCTTGCAAAGGCCTGACAGTCTTCAAAGGCTGAGAGCACATGTCTCCAGCTGGATCTGAAGTCGACGTGATGCATGCGAGGGGAAGACGTCAGCTATGAATTCTGAGAACACTTGCCATGGCGGTGTTTGTTCCAGTGCAGCTCAGGTTTACAAACTGGGGTCCCCTTGCATTGCCCAGAAGACCAGGGAGAAAACTCGTCCTGAGGATTCTTCCATGCTGTGGCTACCTGGCTCCCCGATGGAGGAAACACATTGCTGCCGGGCCTTCTGCATACCAACAGTAGAGCCCAAAGACCATCATGCGGCATGAGGTTGCTCAGAAGGCACAGATGACACTTTGGGTACACAGTGATTTTCCTCGGAAACTGGTGCAGACGTGAGCGTCCTCAGATATGTGAAAGGCACACCAGCATTACAGCACTTCAGTGGTGAAAGCCTCGGGTCTACTTGTGACCACCAACTTTGCTGATGGAAACACTGCCCCTTACTTTGAGTGTGCCGCTCAGTCGACATTCGCCTTAGCTGAAGCAGTCTGCTGCACGAGCTCCTGGCAAGGAACGGCAGGCGCACTGTTTCTTTCGAGAAAACTCACTCGTCCTCCCGGGCAATTCCTGCAGGGTGTCCAACATGGGCGCCACCCCGTGCCTTTCGTTCAGTTTTCTCGCCCCAAGCCTCCTGCTTCCAAAGGGGCAAAGAATGCTTTAGCCCTCAGGATCCAGTTTCTACGTGCAAAGCCAGCCTGTGGAGCAGCACCTTCTGCCCAGCTACGAGAGAGCCATGCGACACACTAGGCGCTCCTGTGAGGACCCTTTTGTAAGCAGAGGTTCTGCGCGAGGTGACGTGCCTAGTCACCACAGTGCTTCAGTCAGGCGATGTCGACTTTGGAACTTTCAATCGC